>NC_034188.2:7830125-7989953 GCF_002021735.2 Oncorhynchus kisutch
TCTACTCTATACCGGTCCCTCTACTCTATACTGGTCCCTATCTACTGGTCCCTGTCTACTCTATACCGGACCCTCTACTCTATACTGGTCCCTCTCTACTGGTCCCTGTCTACTGGTCCCTGTCTACTGGTCCCTGTCTACTCTATACTGGTCCCTGTCTACTCTATACTGGTCCCTATCTACTGGTCCCTGTCTACTCTATACTGGTCCCTGTCTACTCTATACTGGTCCCTGTCTACTGGTCCCTGTCTACTGGTCCCTGTCTACTCTATACCGGCCTTTTCTTCGACAACACAGCATTTACTGTTCTGTTCATTTTGCCTGAGGTTGTCCCTCCTCTACCTCCATCCTTTCCTCTAGTAGGGTGCCTCGCCGAAACACCTGTGACCTGTGACCTGTGACATGGTGACTGGGACTGCGCAGGACTGAGGCTGGAGGATCCCCCCCAAACTGTCAGTCTGTCTCTGTCTAGTCAACAGAAGATCAGGATCAAACCGTCTGACGAACACCCCCCCTCCTCCCTCCCCCTGTTATCCCCTTGGCACTGACGGGCTCATTTGTTAAAACTACAACCTCACTTATCTACTAGTTGGCACCTGTGCTGTCACAATGAACTACGATGACCAAGTCTTCTGCATAGAGAATCTGGATGAGAAAATGAAATACAAGTAGAGATGGATCAGCGTCCCAAATAGCACCCTATTCCCTGAGGGCTCTTTGTCAAACATACAGATGTAGAATTGAATTATTAAACCCCTCCCCCAAAAAAGAAAATAAATGATAGTGAACTCTCAAAGCATCAGAACAATATGAGAGCATTATGGGGCACTATCAATTAACTTCTCAATAAAAGGATGAAACCTAAATCCCTTTTCCAATGAATTCCTAAGCGACGGATCACTTATTTCTGTTTTTCACAGAAATTGGGCCTACTTTTGCAGACAAAATTCCTGTGACTGATGTAAGCCCAATACAATTTATGAATCTTGTCCCCATCTAGCAGTTTTCAGTTAAACCCCTGTGTTCTGTAATGAGGTATGTGACATCTTATTATCTCTGAAAAACACAACCTCAGGTCACAACAGACTGAATACTTATGTATTAATTTGACAAATTATCTAAAAAACTGTTTTTCGCTTTGTCATTATGAGGTATTGTGACATCATGATGGGGTATTGTGACGTCATGATGGGGTATTGTGACGTCATGATGGGGTATTGTGATGTCATTATGAGGTATTGTTATGTCATTATGGGGTATTGTGACGTCATGATGGGGTATTGTGACGTCATGATGGGGTATTGTGATGTCATTCTGGGGTATTGTGATGTCATTATGGGGTATAGTGTGTAGATTGCTGAGGATGTTTTATTATTTAATACATTTTAGAGTAAGGCTGTAACGTAACAAAATGAGGGAAAAGTCAAGGGGTCTGAAGACTTTCCAGAGACTCTGTAAAGCACTGCTCTCAAGTCTCTATAGTGCAACGACCTTCACATTCATCAGGTGCTGTAATATTACATGGACCAGCACACAATATACTACTATCAGTCTGTGGTCTGCAGAAACACTCTGTAAGAGTAACATCGGATGACGGTTTTACAATCCATTCAGTGTTCAAACAATTACAACTCCTGAATATTCATCAAATGAACTTTCTTTCAGTTGCTGAATTTTTTTTTACAGCTCTTTAAATCGCTTATTACCCTCTTTCTTCAAAAACAATTCTTACCATCAAATCATATCAAATCAAATTGTATTTGTCACATGTGCCGAATACAACAGGTGTAGACCTTACAGTGAAATGCTTACTTACCAACAATGCTTTAAGAAGTTAAGTAAAAAATAAATAAGTAAAAAATGTCTGGAGTCTTTGACAATTTTTAGGGCCTTCTCTGACACCGCCTGGTATAGAGGTCCTGGATGGCGGGAGCCTTCCTCTGACAACGCCTGATATAGAGGTCCTGGATGGCAGGAAGCCTTCCTCTGACACCGCCTGATATAGAGGTCCTGGATGGCAGGAAGCCTTCTTCTGACACCGCCTGATATAGAGGTCCTGGATGGCAGGAGCCTTCCTCTGACACCGCCTGGTATAGAGGTCCTGGATGGCAGGAGCCTTCCTCTGACACCGCCTGATATAGAGGTCCTGGATGGCAGGAAGCCTTCCTCTGACACAGCCTGATATAGAGGTCCTGGATGGCAGGAGCCTTCCTCTGACACCGCCTGGTATAGAGGTCCTGGATGGCAGGAAGCCTTCCTCTGACACCGCCTGATATAGAGGTCCTGGATGGCAGGAGCCTTCCTCTGACACCGCCTGGTATAGAGGTCCTGGATGGCAGGAAGCCTTCCTCTGACACCGCCTGATATAGAGGTCCTGGATGGCAGGAGCCTTCCCCTGACACCGTCTGATATAGAGGTCCTGGATGGCAGGAGCCTTCCTCTGACACCGCCTGATATAGAGGTCCTGGATGGCAGGAAGCCTTCCTCTGACACCGCCTGATATAGAGGTCCTGGATGGCAGGAAGCCTTCCTCTGACACAGCCTGATATAGAGGTCCTGGATGGCAGGAGCCTTCCTCTGACACCGCCTGGTATAGAGGTCCTGGATGGCAGGAAGCCTTCCTCTGACACCGCCTGATATAGAGGTCCTGGATGGCAGGAGCCTTCCTCTGACACCGCCTGGTATAGAGGTCCTGGATGGCAGGAAGCCTTCCTCTGACACCGCCTGATATAGAGGTCCTGGATGGCAGGAGCCTTCCCCTGACACCGTCTGATATAGAGGTCCTGGATGGCAGGAAGCTTGGCCCCAGTAGTACTGGGCCGTACGCACTACTCTCCTGAGTGCCTTGGGGTCGGAGGCCGAGCAGTTGCCATACCAGATGCTCTCGATGGTGCAGCTGTAGAACCTTTTGAGGATCATATATGAATTCCATGACCACTCAACAAGAAACAGACAGTTACGCCACCCACATTCAAGAACAACCACTTTTCATTTACGAATCACGTACAGAGGCCCTGTGATCTGGAACTCACTCCCGCCTGATTTTGCCAAGCTATCCCCATCATTGTTTACATTTGTTTTGTAACTGTCCATTACAGCTCTACACCCCCAGTTGTAACTGTCCATTACAGCTCTACACCCCCAGTTGTAACTGTCCATTACAGCTCTACCCCTCCAGTTGTAACTGTCCATTACAGCTCTACACCCCCAGTTGTAACTGTCCATTACAGCTCTACCCCTCCAGTTGTAACTGTCCATTACAGCTCTACACCCCAAGTCCATTACAGCTCTACACCCCCAGTTGTAACTGTCCATTACAGTTCTACACCCCCAGTTGTAACTGTCCATTACAGCTCTACACCCCCAGCTGTAACTGTCCATTACAGCTCTACACCCCAAGTCCATTACAGCTCTACACCCCCAGTTGTAACTGTCCATTACAGCTCTACACCCCCAGTTGTAACTGTCCATTACAGCTCTACACCCTCAGCTGTAACTGTCCATTACAGCTCTACACCACCAGTACTTTTCTGCTTAGATTTTATTTCATTTGACATAACTTAATAGACTTGATTTTCCCTCACAAAAAAATGCATCAACCCCTACAAAAAATGTACATTAATTATAATCCACGTAATAATTCACATTTCCTGTTGCGGTAGGATCATTTTCCTGCCGTAGCAAACTGGCTCACATTAAGTTACTACATCTGTAATGCCCTATTGTAGGGAATGTAGTGACATTTTGGACGCACAAGATATACTGTAACTGCTAGGATCGTCATTGTCTTTTCCTCACTGACTGAGAGCATTTGTCCCCAAGGTGAAAGAGAAGCCATGGACAGGACGGAACCCAAATGACAAATGAGCTCAATGAGATTTACAAATCACATTTACCATCCGTCTACAGTACCACAATGGTTTTTATGTTTGCAACAAACTGAGTCAGACCTTTCCCGATCCAATATGGACGTGTTCTGACTAACAAGG
This sequence comes from Oncorhynchus kisutch, assembly GCF_002021735.2. NCBI lineage: Eukaryota > Metazoa > Chordata > Actinopteri > Salmoniformes > Salmonidae > Oncorhynchus > Oncorhynchus kisutch. The sequence goes on from NC_034188.2 coordinate 7,834,115, forward strand.
AGGTCACCGTCGTTGATTATTACGTTTTGTTTCTGTGGTGGCCCAAATAGCACTCCATTCCCTAGATAGTGCACTACTTTTCACCAGGGCCCAAAGGGCTCAGGTCAAAAGTAATGTACTAAACAGGGAATAGACTTCCAATTGGGCCACGTGAATTTTTTAAATCAGTAATATTGAATTGTGGGTTTTATCTGCATGAATTTCTCTTCTGGCAGAAAATAGAATAAAGAGCTTCGTCAGAGGATGAGATTCATTGATATGGTTTCACTTCTGGTAACAGGGGAATAATAGCTACCTTCTGGTAACAGGGGAATAATAGCTACCTTCTGGTAACAGGGGAATAATAGATACCTTCTGGTAACAGGGGAATAATAGATACCTTCTGGTAACAGGGGAATAATAGCTACCTTCTGGTAACAGGGGAATAATAGCTACCTTCTGGTAACAGGGGAATAATAGATACCTTCTGGTAACAGGGGAATAATAGCTACCTTACTAAGTGGTAACAGGGGAATAATAGATACCTTACTAAGTGGTAACAGGGGAATAATAGATACCTTATGGTAACAGGGGAATAATAGATACCTTCTGGTAACAGGCGAATAATAGCTACCCTACTAAGTGGTAACAGGGGAATAATAGCTACCTTACTAAGTGGTAACAGGGGAATAATAGATACCTTACTAAGTGGTAACAGGGGAATAATAGATACCTTCTGGTAACAGGGGAATAATAGATACCTTCTGGTAACAGGGGAATAATAGCTACCTTCTGGTAACAGGGGAATAATAGATACCTTCTGGTAGCAGAGGAATAATAGATACCTTACTAAGTGGTAACAGGGGAATAATAGATACCTTCTGGTAACAGAGGAATAATAGATACCTTACTAAGTGGTAACAGGGGAATAATAGATACCTTCTGGTAACAGGGGAATAATAGCCACCTTACTAAGTGGTAACAGGGGAATAATAGCTACCTTACTAAGTGGTAACAGGGGAATAATAGCTACCTTACTAAGTGGTAACAGGGGAATAATAGATACCTTCTGGTAACAGGGGAATAATAGATACCTTCTGGTAACAGGGGAATAATAGATACCTTACTAAGTGGTAACAGGGGAATAATAGATACCTTACTAAGTGGTAACAGGGGAATAATAGATACCTTCTGGTAACAGGGGAATAATAGATACCTTACTAAGTGGTAACAGGGGAATAATAGATACCTTACTAAGTGGTAACAGGGGAATAATAGATACCGTACTAAGTGGTAACAGGGGAATAATAGATACCTTCTGGTAACAGGGGAATAATAGCTACCTTACTAAGTGGTAACAGGGGAATAATAGATACCTTCTGGTAACAGGGGAATAATAGATACCTTCTGGTAACAGGGGAATAATAGCTACCTTCTGGTAACAGGGGAATAATAGATACCTTCTGGTAGCAGAGGAATAATAGATACCTTACTAAGTGGTAACAGGGGAATAATAGATACCTTCTGGTAACAGGGGAATAATAGATACCTTACTAAGTGGTAACAGGGGAATAATAGATACCTTCTGGTAGCAGAGGAATAATAGATACATTCTGGTAACAGGGGAATAATAGATACCTTCTGGTAACAGGGGAATAATAGCTACCTTCTGGTAACAGGGGAATAATAGATACCTTCTGGTAGCAGAGGAATAATAGATACCTTACTAAGTGGTAACAGGGGAATAATAGATACCTTCTGGTAACAGGGGAATAATAGATACCTTACTAAGTGGTAACAGGAGAATAATAGATACCTTACTAAGTGGTAACAGGGGAATAATAGATACCTTACTAAGTGGTAACAGGGGAATAATAGCTACCTTCTGGTAACAGGGGAATAATAGATACCTTACTAAGTGGTAACAGGGGAATAATAGATACCTTCTGGTAACAGGGGAATAATAGATACCTTCTGGTAACAGGGGAATAATAGATACCTTACTAAGTGGTAACAGGGGAATAATAGATACCTTACTAAGTGGTAACAGGGGAATAATAGATACCTTCTGGTAACAGGGGAATAATAGATACCTTCTGGTAACAGGGGAATAATAGCTACCTTACTAAGTGGTAACAGGGGAATAATAGATACCTTCTGGTAACAGGGGAATAATAGCTACCTTCTGGTAACAGGGGAATAATAGCTACCTTACTAAGTGGTAACAGGGGAATAATAGCTACCTTACTAAGTGGTAACAGGGGAATAATAGCTACCTTACAAAGTTGTAACAGGAGAATAATAGATACCTTACTAAGTGGTAACAGGGGAATATTAGATACCTTACTAAGTGGTAACAGGGGAATAATAGCTACCTTACTAAGTGGTAACAGGGGAATAATAGATACCTTACTATGTGGTAACAGGGGAATACTAGATACTTACTAAGTGGTAACAGGGGAATAATAGCTACCTTACAAAGTGGTAACAGGAGAATAATAGATACCTTACTAAGTGGTAACAGGGGAATATTAGATACCTTACTAAGTGGTAACAGGGGAATAATAGCTACCTTACTAAGTGGTAACAGGGGAATAATAGATACCTTACTATGTGGTAACAGTGGAATACTAGATACCTTCTGGTAACAGGGGAATAATAGCTACCTTACTAAGTGGTAACAGGGGAATAATAGATACCTTACTAAGTGGTAACAGGGGAATAATAGATACCTTCTGGTAACATGGGAATAATAGATACCTTCTGGTAACAGGGGAATAATAGCTACCTTCTGGTAACAGGGGAATAATAGATACCTTACTAAGTGGTAACAGGGGAATAATAGATGCCTTACTATGTGGTAACAGGGGAATACTAGATACCTTCTGGTAACAGGGGAATAATAGCTACCTTACTAAGTGGTAACAGGGGAATAATAGATACCTTACTAAGTGGTAACAGGGGAATAATAGATACCTTCTGGTAACAGGGGAATAATAGATACCTTCTGGTAACAGGGGAATAATAGCTACCTTCTGGTAACAGGGGAATAATAGATACCTTACTAAGTGGTAACAGGGGAATAATAGATACCTTACTAAGTGGTAACAGGGGAATAATAGCTACCTTACTAAGTGGTAACAGGGGAATAATAGATACCTTCTGGTAACAGGGGAATAATAGATACCTTCTGGTAACAGGGGAATAATAGATACCTTACTAAGTGGTAACAGGGGAATAATAGATACCTTACTAAGTGGTAACAAGGGAATAATAGCTACCTTACTAAGTGGTAACAGGGGAATAATAGATACCTTCTGGTAACAGGGGAATAATAGATACCTTCTGGTAACAGGGGAATAATAGATACCTTACTAAGTGGTAACAGGGGAATAATAGATACCTTACTAAGTGGTAACATGGGAATAATAGCTACCTTACTAAGTGGTAACAGGGGAATAATAGATACCTTCTGGTAACAGGGGAATAATAGCTACCTTACTAAGTGGTAACAGGGGAATAATAGCTACCTTACTAAGAGGTATGAAATAGTTGTGGTGTAGACATATTTGGTAAACTTCAGTCTTACTGTATAGCCAGTCCAGGACACAAAGGATTATCAGAGTAGGAGTGTTGATCTAGGATGTTTTGTTATGATCTCAAAAGGCTAAACTGATCCTAGATCAGCGCTTCTACTGTGAGACATACTTATGAATACAGGCCTATATTTATCTAGTTCTATAGAATCGCTTCTTCAGTCCAGACAGAGACTGCTCTGGGCCATAGGGGAATCTGATACAGCTATGAACATGACTGTGAGTACAGTAGGGTCTCGGAGAATGGTACTGTTCAGTGTCTACAGTACAGTACCCTCAGCCTGCATGATAACCAACCCAGAGGAGCACTAAAGACATAGAATGTGTGGTAATGTCCTAAATGGGGTCCTATTCCCCTATTTAGCGCACTGCTTTTGTCAAGAGCCTACTAAAAGTAATACACTATATAGGGAATAGGGTGACCCATAGGACTCTGGTCAAAAGTAGTGCACTATATAGGGAATAGGGTGACCCATAGGACTCTGGTCAAAAGTAGTGCACTATATAGGGAATAGGGTGACCCATAGGACTCTGGTCAAAAGTAGTGCACTATATAGGGAATAGGGTGACCCATAGGACTCTGGTCAAAAATAGTGCACTATATAGGGAATAGGGTGACCCATAGGACTCTGGTCAAAAGTAGTGCACTATATAGGGAATAGGGTGACCTATAGGACTCTGGTCAAAAGTAGTGCACTATATAGGGAATAGGGTGACCCATAGGACTCTGGTCAAAAGTAGTGCACTATATAGGGGATAGGGTGACCCATAGGACTCTGGTCAAAAGTAGTGCACTATATAGGGAACAGGGTACCATTTGAGACACATAGAGTCACAACTGTTCCAGATGTGACTGATTCATCCATGTGATTTGGAAGTGGTTCTCTTTACCCATACTAACTAATTAATAAGGTTTTCTACTGAGAACCCCAAATCTGTCTGTGTGTGTTACACACGGTCGGTCGGTCACAGCTAGGCCAGAGACAATCAATGCTTGCTTCCTGTCTGTCTGTCTGTCTGTCTGTCTGTCTGTCTGTCTGTCTGTCTGTCTGTATGTCTGTCTGTCTGTCTGTCTGTCTGTCTGTCTGTCTGTCTGTCTGTCTGTCTGTCTGTCTGTCTGTCTGTCTGTCTGTCTGTCTGTCTGTCTGTCTGTCTCTGTCTCTGTCTCTGTCTGTGTCTGTCTGTCTGTCTGTCTGTCTGTCTGTCTGTCTGTCTGTCTGTCTGTCTGTCTGTCTGTCTGTCTGTCTGTCTGTCTGTCTGTCTGTCTGTCTGTCTGTCTGTCTGTCTGTCTGTGTGTGTGTGTGTGTGTGTGTGTGTGTGTGTCTGTGATGGGGGGAATAACAAAGCAAAGCGAGACCTCTCTGTCACGTTAGGCTTATATTATCCATCTGCAGTCCATCTGCAGTGTGGAGAAGAGTGGGGTGCAGGACATGGTTGAAAAAGAGAGGCATTGCACACACACACACACACACACACACACACACACACACACACACACACACACACACACACACACATAGTTACACACACATACACACACACTGCATGATTGCCACAGATCCACTTCCTCTACACACTGCAAAGGTTGAAGAAACATACAGTTGAAGTTGGAAATGTACATACACTTAGATTGGAGTCATTAAAACCTGTTTTTCAACCAGTCCACAAAGTTCTTGTTAACAAACTATAGTTTTGGCAAGTCGGTTAGGACATCTACTTTGTGAATGACACAAGTATTTTTTCCATACTTATTTTCCACCATAATTTGCAAATAAATTCATAAAAATCCTACAATGTAATTTTCTGGATTTATTTTTCTCATTTTGTCTGTCATAGTTTAAGTGTACCTATGATGAAAATGACAGGCCTCTCTCATCTTTTTAAGTGGGAGAACTTGCACAATTGGTGGCTGACTAAATACTTTTTTGCCCCACTGTATATCCACAGTAAAACAAGACCCATATTGACTTAGCAAGGAGGCCTACAAACCTGACTCAGTTACACCAACTCTGTCAGGAAGAATGGGCCAAAATTCATTCAACTTATGGTGGGAAGCTTGTGGAAGGCTACCTGAAACGTTTGACCCAAATTAAACAATTTAAAGGCAATGCTACCGAATACTAATTGAGTGAATGTAAACTTCTGACCCACTGGGAATGTGATGAAAGAAATTCAAGATGAAATAAATCATTCTCTACTATTATTCTGACATTTAACATTCTTAAAATGAAGTGGTGATCCTAACTGACCTAAGACAGGGAATTTTTACGAGGATTAAATGTCAAAAACTGAGTTTAAATGTATTTGGCTAAGGTGTATGTCAACTTCTGACTTCAACTGTATATGAACTTTACATAAGGCCCTGCAGTGCTTTACGCCTCACTGGCGACTGACTATGTCAGCCCTGCCACTCCCTATTTTCAGCTAATGTCAACTGTGAAAGAGTGCTCTGTCCTCACGACTGTGCTCTGTCCTCACGACTGTGCTCTGTCCTCACGATTGTGCTCTGTCCTCACGACTGTGCTCTGTCCTCACGACTGTGCTCTGTCCTCACGACTGTGCTCTGTCCTCACGACTGTGCTCGGTCCTCACGACTGTGCTCTGTCCTCACGACTGTGCTCTGTCCTCACGACTGTGCTCGGTCCTCACGACTGTGCTCGGTCCTCACGACTGTGCTCTGTCCTCACGACTGTGCTCTGTCCTCACGACTGTGCTCTGTCCTCACGACTGTGCTCGGTCCTCACGACTGTGACGGACTGAGAAACATTCCCTTTACATGTCCCCGTCAGGCATCAAGTCCTATCTCTGTCAACCAATCAAGAGTGGAAAGTTCCCTTTTCATACATCTCCCCGTTAGAGACAACTAATATCTCTGTCAACACAGAAAATCTCTGTCAACTCTGAAACTGCAGCTGCAGGTACTTTACTGTACACTCTCACAGATAGTGACTAGTGATCATCTCACAGGGGAGAGATTACAAATACCAGAAACGCGGAAGATAAACATGGGACCCTGAATGCCCAATTAAATTGGAATTATGGTATAGCATGAGTACCATTTAGAGGGCGAAATCAGTTGGCATCCAACACTGCTGCCGCGTCATTTAAAGCTCGTAGGGGAGGGAGGCTTTTCCGTAGTTTACAGGTGCAATCCCTTTCCTTTCCTGAATGCTCAACAGGGAGGGAGGCTGTTCCGGAGTTTACAGCAACCATCCCTTTCCTGAGTTCAAAGCCACTCTGCTGCACCCCTCAATCCTCAATAGGATCAAAATTGTATTGGGCTTTAAGTAAGCTCCTGAGTGGTGCAGTGGTCTAAGGCACTGCATCTCAGTGCTAAAGGTGTCACTACAGATCCTGGTTCAATTCCAGCCTCTATCACAACTGACTGTGATTGGGAGTCCCATATGGTGGTGCAAAGTGTTGTCAGGGTTTGTCTGGGGAAGGCTGTCATTGTAAGTAAGTATTTGTGCTTAACTGATTTTCCTGTTTAAATAAAAAAAAAAAAAAATAGGGTCTAAGTTTTATGGGGTTTCAGGTGAAATGCTCTCTTTCCTATCTGCCACCATGGAGAATGGGTCTAAAGTCCAACTACTGTTCTACAGAACAGTGTGACGCATTCAGACGCATGCACAGACCAACACACACACACAGGAGCTGTAAGAGCCCGGCGGGGAGGGAGGTTGTTTGGGAGTTAACAGGGACCGTGCCTCTCCTTTCCTGAGTTCAAAGCCCCTCTGCTTCAGCCCTAAAGACACAGGGAGCTCCCAAACGGCATGCTATTCCCTATATAGTGCACTACTTTTGACCAGAGTTCATAGTAAGGCATTACGTAAGGCATACGGTGCCATTAGCAGACAGGAAGCTGCCTCCGACGTTTGGTGGATGTGCTGAATTGGTGGTGGTGGTGGTCGGGGGGGGTGGGATGGTAGTAGAGGCGTAGTTCTGGCGTAGAATAGTGGAATAACCACCATTGAACAGTATAAAATAACCCAGAAGCATGCCTTTAATTAGGCCCTGTTTCCAGTGAGACAGATTTAAAAGACACACTCTGGTATATAGTTATATTGGGTTCAGTGCTCCTTTTAATGAATGTCATACACCCATTGATTATTGAAGAATATCAACCTTAACTCTCCCTTGTATTTTCCCAGATTAATGTGACTAACGTCACCAGCCAGAATATTATAAGAACAACTATGAAAAATTCATACAGTACATTTCTCTAGACAAAGCGTTTCAGTGGGATGACAAGGCCTTACTTTGAGACTCTGTTGTTTTGATCTTAAAATCAGATGAGAGCATGTCGTTCCTTTAATCAGATTCTCTTGGCTATGCGTCATTGATTGTGTCTCAAATGGAACTCTATTCCAAATGACACTCTATTCCAAATGGCACTCTATTCCAAATGACACTCTATTCCAAATGGAACTCAATTCCAAATGACACTCTATTCCAAATGGAACTCTATTCCAAATGACACTCTATTCCAAATGACACTCTATTCCAAAATGGCACTCTATTCCAAATGGCACTCTATTCCAAATGGCACTCTATTCCAAATGGCACTCTATTCCAAATGACACTCTATTACAAATGACACTCTATTCCAAATGGCACTCTATTCCAAATGACACTCTATTCCAAATGACACTCTATTCCAAATGACACTCTATTCCAAATGACACTCTATTCCAAATGGCACTCTATTCCAAATGACACTCTATTGCAAATGACACTCTATTCCAAAATGGAACTCTATTCCAAATGACACTCTATTACAAATGGCACTCTATTCCAAATGACACTCTATTCCAAATGGAACTCTATTCCAAAATGGAACTCTATTCCAAATGACACTCTATTCCAAATGACACTCTATTCCAAAATGGAACTCTATTCCAAATGACACTCTATTCCAAATGGCACTCTATTCCAAATGACACTCTATTCCAAATGACACTCTATTCCAAATGACACTCTATTCCAAATGACACTCTATTCCAAAATGGAACTCTATTCAAAATGACACTCTATTCCAAATGGCACTCTATTCCAAATGGCACTCTATTCCAAATGGCACTCTATTCCAAATGACACTCTATTCCAAAATGGCACTCTATTCCAAATGACACTCTATTCCAAATGACACTCTATTCCAAATGGCACTCTATTCCAAATGACACTCTATTCCAAATGACACTCTATTCCAAATGGCACTCTATTCCAAATGGCACTCTATTCCAAATGGCACTCTATTCCAAATGACACTCTATTCCAAATGGCACTCTATTCCAAATGGCACTCTATTCCAAATGGCAATTTGCTTTTGCTTTTTAAATTTACGTTGATCTCTTCAGGCTTAAGACGTAGATTCCAATGTATTACTGTTTGATGTTTGGCACAAAGGCTCCTGCCTAATTGTGGGACATCTCATCACGAAGGAGAGGAAGGAGGAATATCTACAGTATATTCCGAGAAACGTGCAGGATATTCTCACCCAATTATCTTTAAACCTCAGGAAGTAAAGACAAATGGTCCTTTGGGGCTCCTTTCTCTAGGTTTAAAAGTATAAGAGCAAAGCAAGTCAACACCAAGCCCCTGTACTTCTCCTGTATGGGGCTTCAGGTACAAACAAGAAAGGCTCAATTGTGTGGGGCTTCAGGTACAAACAAGAAAGTCTAAATTGTATGGGACTTCAGACAGTGTAGATGTACAGTACCTGGTTAGCACTCCCTCACATGCTCCCTCACTTTGATCTGATTACACATTTAACTTGATCATCTGTACAGTCATTTTACTAATTTAATTTGAATGATTCCATACTCAGGTTGTGCCAGGACAGTTTATATTCAAAGACTCATAGTGCTATGGGATGTACTGTAGCTCGTTCCTTTATATCTCCTGAACCTCTCTGTAGAGATGTAGCTAGCATAGTCCGTCACGCTCTGGAATCCTCCTGACATGTTCGTGGGAACCACTGACAGAGCTCTCCGATGCTGGGGGAAGATAAGGACTGTGTCCCAAATTATATTCCCTATTATATTCCCTATGTAGTGCACTACTTTTGCCCAGAGCTGGTCAAAAATATTGCAAGATATAGGGAACAGTGTGTCCTTTGGGACTCAAACATGGTGACAGCTAGCTGGCTTACATTTCTGCCTACGTGGCCAAATATCTCTAAACAATTCACCTCTCCTTGTCCTGTGCACGTCCTCTCCTGGTTGGTTGACTTTGATATAGAGATTTTACGTCATCACCTTTTTCACAGCCGCAGCGTTATCTGCGCATATTTAACTTTTTAAAGAGAGAGACAATTGCAAACACGCTATAAAGTCTTCCAGATGAAGTCTTCGGTAACTAAACAGTATAAAGCTGTTTATCATGTTAACATCTAAATCAGATCTGGGGTCTTAGAGTGTCCATGTGATCGTGCTGCTGGTTTTTAACATTGCAGAAACCCATTATACAGTTCTGCCAACACATTGGTAGAATGTGTGATGGGGACTTATTAAGTCATTTTTTAGGGCACAAAGTTCCCGAATAGCAAATTGAAATGATTTGATAAATGAATTGATCAATACTAAATGACTTGATAAATGTACCATGAATAGAAGTTAATCTAATATGTGACTAAATACGGGTTGAGTGTCAGGGAGACTAGCTGCTTGGATGAATTTATCTGAGCACCATTGCACAGACATGCACACCATTGTGTAATCTAAAATGCCTTGTGTCTGTTCCCGTCTAACACGTGATGAATACCCGCCTTACAGGTATGTTGATGCATGAAAACACAACCACAGTAGTTTAGGAACAATTAATAGATTAACTGTTATTTTTGCAGAACTCAGAACCAGGTGGGGATATCTTTTAGGCCACACCCATTTGCTACTTAATGACCCAACTCACCCAAAACCTCAAGTCAAATCTCAGTTGCATGATTTCAATCCAATAAGGCTATGGTTTATTAGAGAACTATTGTTTACCTATGTTTGTCAACACAGGCATGCAACCTGTCAGTCATTCCTGTTATGTAACTAATTGTCTGAACATCAATGGTATCCAGAGACAGCCACACAGCCACACAGCCGGCAGCCAGACAGCCAAACAGCCACACAGCCACACAGCCAGGCAGCCAGGCAGCCACACAGCCACACAGCCACGCAGCCAGGCAGCCAGACAGCCACACAGCCAGGCAGCCAGACAGCCAGGCAGCCAGACAGCCACACAGCCACACAGCCACGCAGCCAGACAGCCACACAGCCAGACAGCCAAACAGCCACACAGACACACAGCCGGCAGCCAGACAGCCACACAGCCGGCAGCTAGACAGTCAGCAGCCAGACAGCCACACAGCCGGCAGCCAGACAGTCAGCAGCCAGACAGCCACACAGCCGGCAGCCAGACAGTCAGCAGCCAGACAGCCACACAGCCGGCAGCCAGACAGTCAGCAGCCAGACAGTCGGCAGCCAGACAGCCACACAGCCGGCAGTCAGACAGTCAGCAGCCAGACAGTCGGCAGCCAGACAGCCGGCAGCCAGACAGCCACACAGCCACACAGCCACACAGCCGGCAGCCAGACAGTCAGCAGCCAGACAGTCGGCAGCCAGACAGCCGGCAGCCAGACAGCCACACAGCCACACAGCCACACAGCCGGCAGCCAGACAGTCAGCAGCCAGGCAGAGTGTGGTTTGGTGAGTCTGGTGGTAATCTTTCTGGCAACACTGTCATGATGGTTCCACCACACAGGGAAATTACACAGCTGGGTGTCTCTGCTGCCTCAGAGCCAACAGAGCCTAGAGATAGACATGTTTTACTCTACAGGGACAACACCAGGACCAGAGAACAGTTGGACAGTTTTTACTATATAGGGACATCACCAGGACCAGAGAACAGTTGGACAGTTTTTACTCTACAGGGACAACACCAGGCCCAGAGAACAGTCGGACAGTTTTTACTCTACAGGGACAACACCAGGCCCAGAGAACAGTTGGACAGTTTTTACTCTACAGGGACAACACCAGGCCCAGAGAACAGTTGGACAGTTTTTACTCTACAAGGACAACACCAGGCCCAGAGAACAGTCGGACAGTTTTTACTCTACAGGGACAACACCAGGCCCAGAGAACAGTCGGACAGTTTTTACTCTACAGGGACAACACCAGGACCAGAGAACAGTCAGACAGGTTTACTCAAAGAGAATAGTCAGACAGGTTTATTCAAAGAGAACAGTCAGACAGGTTTACTCAAAGAGAACAGTCAGACAGGTTTACTCAAAGAGAACAGTCCGACAGTTTAACTCAAAGAGAACAGTCAGACAGGTTTATTCAAAGAGAACAGTCGGACAGGTTTACTCAAAGAGAACAGTCAGACAGATTAACTCAAAGAGAACAGTCAGACAGGTTTATTCAAAGAGAACAGTCAGACAGGTTTACTCAAAGAGAATAGTCAGACAGGTTTACTCAAAGAGAACAGTCAGACAGGTTTACTCAAAGAGAACAGTCCGACAGTTTAACTCAAAGAGAACAGTCAGACAGGTTTATTCAAAGAGAACAGTCAGACAGTTTAACTCTACAGGGACAACACCAGACACTTTGCTACCTCTGACTTTCTGCTTAATTCTATAAATATTGTCATAGACAGTAAAGAAAAACATTTACAGAATCTAAATTGTGTCAATGGAAAGCAGTGCCAAGCCATACTGACACTTCTCTACCACCCCATTCCGTTGTTTTCCATGCCTTCTCTATTCTCTGTTCACAGTGTGTAAGCACCAGTTAAATCTTATCTGGCACGAGGTAAGCAGTCTGTCAGTATAGCCTTGTCCTGCCCGCGCTTGATAATTAGCATGTCTGTCACCTGTCTGCATCATGTACTCTGTGGCGTCTGGTTAAGGGCTATTTGAGGCTCAAGTGAAGAGTATTATGTTAAGTAGTAGTGTTGACAGAATGCCTACGGCGGGGTGAATCAAGGTGAGTTAGTCAGTTGGCCTGTGGAATGTAGAATGTTGGCCTGTAGAATGTAGAATGTTGGCCGGTAGAATGTTGGCCTATAGAATGTAGGCCAGTAGAATGTAGAATGTTGGCCTGTAGAATGTAGAATGTTGGCCTGTAGAATGTAGAATGTTGGCCGGTAGAATGTTGGCCTGTAGAATGTAGGCCAGTAGAATGTAGAATGTTGGCCAGTAGAATGTAGAATGTTGGCCTGTAGAATGTTGGCTGGTAGAATGTAGAATGTTGCCCAGTAGAATGTAGAATGTTGGCCTGTAGAATGTAGAATGTTGGCCGGTAGAATGTTGGCCTGTAGAATGTAGAATGTTGGCCTGTAGAATGTAGAATGTTGGCCAGTAGAATGTTGGCCAGTAGAATGTATAATGTTGGCCTGTAGAAAGTAGAATGTTGGCCTGTAGAATGTAGAATGTTGGCCTGTAGAATGTAGAACGTTGGCCTCTTCCTTGATACAATTGTTTACTCTGTTCCTTGATACCATTGTTTACTCTGTTCCTTGATACCATTGTTTACTCTGCAGCAGACCGTATTTGCCATGTCTTCTCTCCAGGCCTTCCTCCCAAAGAACTGAGCTGAACTGCCCTGGTTCTCACATGCCCTTCGTTTCACCAGACAGGCACCACTAAACCAACCATGCCCTCAAACGACCTGCTGAGTCACACACTGTTGGAAAGATAAAGGCACCAGTGTGTGTGAGTGCAGCCACCTGGACAACCAACAGCCCCCAACCACTACCAACAGCCCCCAACCACTACCAACAACCCCCAAACACTACCAACAGCCCCCAACCACAACCAACAGCCCCCAAACACTACCAACAGCCCCCAATCACTACCAACAGACCCCAACCACTACCAACAACCCCCAAACACTACCAACAGCCCTCAACCACAACCAACAGCCCCCAAACACTACCAACAGACCCCAACCACTACCAAAAGCCTCCAACCACTACCAACAGCCTCCATACACTACCAACAGACCCCAACCACTACCAACAGCCCCCAAACACTACCAACAGCCCCCAAACACTACCAACAGCCCCCAAACACTACCAACAGCCCCTAACCACTACCAACAGCACCCAACCACTACCAACAGCCCCCAAACACTACCAACAGCCCCCAAACACAACTCAACAGCCCCCTCAACAGCCCCCAAACACAACTCAACAGCCCCCTCAACAGCCCCCAAACACAACTCAACAGCCCCCTCAACAGCCCCCAAACACAACTCAACAGCCCCCTCAACAGCCCCCAAACACAACTCAACAGCTCCCAAACACTACCAACAGCCCCCAAACACAACTCAACAGCCACCAAACACAACTCAACAGCCCCCAAACACAACTCAACAGCCCCCAAACACAACTCAACAGCCCCCAAACACAACTCAACAGCCCCCAAATACAACTCAACAGCCCCCAAACACAACTCAACAGCCCCCAAACACACTGTAATGAATGACGTTTACTTCGTGCATCTTATCTTTGGTGTCATAAACAACCCTTGGTTCCTGGCTGTGTCTGGTCAAGAGAGGAGGGGTAGGGCCCCCCTCCGGAGGAACATCTAGCAGAACGCCCAGAATATGGTGTCATAAACAATCCTTGGTTCCTGGCTGTGTCTGGTCAAGAGAGGAGGGGTAGGGCCCCCTCCGGAGGAACATCTAGCAGAACGCCCAGAATATGGTGTCATAAACAACCCTTGGTTCCTGCCTGTGTCTGGTCATGGGAGGAGGGGTAGGGCCCCCCTCCGGAGGAACATCTAGCAGAATGCCCAGAATATGGTGTCATAAACAACCCTTGGTTCCTGCCTGTGTCTGGTCATGGGAGGAGGGGTAGGGCCCCCCTCCGGAGGAACATCTAGCAGAATGCCCAGAATATGGTGTCATAAACAACCCTTGGTTCCTGCCTGTGTCTGGTCATGGGAGGAGGGGCAGGGCCCCCCTCCGGAGGAACATCTAGCAGAACGCCCAGAATATGGTGTCATAAACAACCCTTGGTTCCTGCCTGTGTCTGGTCATGGGAGGAGGGGTAGGGCCCCCCTCCGGAGGAACATCTAGCAGAATGCCCAGAATATGGTGTCATAAACAACCCTTGGTTCCTGCCTGTGTCTGGTCATGGGAGGAGGGGTAGGGGCCCCCCTCCGGAGGAACATCTAGCAGAATGCCCAGAATATGGTGTCATAAACAACCCTTGGTTCCTGCCTGTGTCTGGTCATGGGAGGAGGGGTAGGGCCCCCCTCCGGAGGAACATCTAGCAGAACGCCCAGAATATGGTGTCATAAACAACCCTTGGTTCCTGCCTGTGTCTGGTCATGGGAGGAGGGGTAGGGCCCCCCTCCGGGAGGAACATCTAGCAGAACGCCCAGAATATGGTGTCATAAACAACCCTTGGTTCCTGCCTGTGTCTGGTCATGGGAGGAGGGGTAGGGCCCCCCTCCGGAGGAACATCTGGCAGAACGCCCAGAATATGTTCTTTAAGTTAAGATAGGAGACGGAGCCAGTCACATGTGTGAACTGATCCAATGAATCATGGTGATGTATGTATGTATGTATGTATGTATGTATGAGATTCTATGCAAGGTAGGCCTTTATGGACCTCACTTCAGACAGGTACTTATGCATCTAAGGTTGACCGTGACCTCTTCAGCTTGCTGACAATAAAGAGTGATTAATTTAATATTGACTTTGAGTATCCTGTGTAAGAATTTCCACAACAACACTTTTCTTTTTCTCTCTCTCTCTGTAGATGAATGGTGGTTGGTTAGTAGAACACAGGATGGAACTTATCGTGAATGTGTCATAAGGACAACAAGGAAGTTGAGACACAGAGAGAGAGAGAGAGAGAGAGAGAGAGAGAGAGAGAGAGAGAGAGAGAGAAAGGACACTATTAATAGACAGACCCTGGATTACACAGGGTCATGGAAGTGGCATATTATTTTCTTTTCAAGATATTACTGACCAAATTCTGTCACTGAATTTCCTGTCTGTGTTACAAAAAAAATAAATAAGGGGAATTATGTTTGTTATTATCAGTATATTTTCAGGATATTGTGTTTGTCACTTTTGGGGGGGGGGGAACTGGTGACACCGAATGCAACCTAACACTTCTTTCTACAAGATAGTTTCTGTATCAAACAGACAGACCAGGGCTCTCCTCTATACAGACATGCACCAAACACTAGTAGTATACCAATACAATCCTATTTCACAGAGACGGAGATCATCTGATGAACCCAGTAGCAGCCGTGTCTGTTAGAGAAGCGAGGAGAGACCTCACCCTGTATCTCCAGGTGCCTGACTGGGTAGCAAAAATAATACAGAAATAGACAAATTACAAAAGAGGAAGAGAAAGACGAGGTGGTGGAGAGGGAGGGAGGAGAGGGAGGGAGGAGAGGGAGGGAGGGAGGGAGGAGAGGGAGGAGAGGGAGGAGAGGGAGGGAGGAGAGGGAGGGAGGAGAGGGAGGGAGGAGAGGGAGGAGAGGGAGGGAGGAGAGGGAGGGCTCGCCTCACACAGCTGTTATTTTGCTGTCCTTCCTCTGATAGAAGCGGTCTTGGCTGAACTCCTAGTTCTTTAGGTGAGCTGACTGACTGACTGACTGACTGGCTGACTGACTCGCTGACTGACTGACTGACTCGCTGACTGACTGACTGACTCGCTGACTGACTGACTCGCTGAATGACTCGCTGACTGACTGACTGACTCACTGACTGGCTGACTCGCTGACTGACTGACTGGCTGACTGGCTGACTGGCTGACTGGCTGACTGACTGACTCATTGACTGACTGACTCGCTGACTGACTGACTGACTGACTGACTCGCTGACTGACTGACTGACTGACTAACTGACTGACTGACTGACTGGACTGACTCGCTGACTGACTGACTGACTGACCGACCGACCGACCGACTGAACGACCGACTGACTGACTGACTGACTGCAGAAAACACAATTGCCTTGTGATGTGATGGCCTCTACCAAGAGAAAGGTGTCAGTGTGTACTGTAATGGGATGGCCTCTACCAAGAGAAAGGTGTCAGTGTAGTGGGACTGTATAGGACATTACTTGACCCCAATGAGGCTTTACTTTACAGGTGCATTTAGGGGTCATCTGTCACCTTGTCAAAGCAGATTAGGCAGCCAGAGCAAGAGGCCAACTACCCTTAAGGTTTAACCAGAGTGGTATATACAGCACCCATGGCAGGTGTAACCAAACCGGACAGGTCGGAGGGTAGCAGCGCCCACCCCCCCTAAATGTGTGTGTGTGTGTGTGCGTGCGTGCGTGCGTGCGTGTGTGTGCGTGCGTGTATATATGTATATATATATATGGCGTGAGCTATTGGTGTGCTCCAGAAGTGACACACCGTTCTGAAGAACAGCTAGTTAAAGAAACCTTTACTAATGAAATATACCATCTGGATCAAAGGCAACATCCCGGGGACAATGTGACAGGTTAGGAGTAGTGTCCCATTCCTCCATTTCTCAAACATATAACGATCACAAATATACACGCAACATGCAACAATTTTCAAAGATTTGACTGAGTGACAGTTCATATAAGGAAATCAGTCCATTTAAATACATTCGCGAGGCCGTAATCTATGGATTTCACATGACTGGGAATACAGATATATACATCTGTTGGTCACAGATACCTTTAAAAAAGGTAGGGGTGTGAATCAAAAACCCAGTCAGTATCTGGTGTGACCACCATTTGCCTCATGCAGCGCAACACATCTCCTTCACATAGAGTTGATCAGGCTGTTGATTGTGGCCTGTGGAATGTTGTCCCACTCCTCTTCAATGGCTGTGTGAAGTTGCTGGATATTGGCGGGAGCTGGAACATGCTGTCGTACACGTCAATCCAGAGCATCCCGAACATGCTCAACGGGTGACATGTCTGGTGAGTATACAGGCCATGGAAGAACTGGGACATTTTCAGCTTTGGGGAATTGTGTACAGCTCCTTGCGACATGGGGCCTTTCATTATCATGATGAAACATGAGGTGATGGCGGTGGATGAATGGTGCAACAATGGGCCCTCAGGATCTCGTCTCTGTATCTCTGTTCAAATTTGCTGAGAGCTCAATGAAACATGGAACCAACACTTTACATGTTGCGTTTATATTTTTGTTCAGTGTAGAAACATTCGTGATCTAAACCCCGTCTGTTAACCACCATATTGACAATTGTTACAATATTCTCCCCAGCCAAGTGATATGTTACATAACTTCCCTCACCGTAGTCCTACTTCCTACTTCCTACTTCCTACTTCCCCATCAACTTATTAACGTCTCATTTTTGACACCTTTCATCCAGCTACGTGATAGAAAGGTCTTTGTATGCACTGCAGCCTGGCCTGAGAAAGTCTCTCTCTGGATCACCCCAGCCGTAGCAATGCAAGTCCTTATAGAGCTATGTGGATGTCAGACATTTATATATATATAGAGAGAGAGAGAAAGGCATGTTTCACATTCCCACATAACTCCTAACTAAGCCTACATTAGCCAGTCTCTGTGTTCCTTCCAGAGCTGTGCTCTCTGTGTCTCTGTGTTCCTTCCAGAGCTCTACTCTCTGTGTCTCTGTCTCTGTGTTCCTTCCAGAGCTCTGCTCTCTGTGTCTCTGTGTTCCTTCCAGAGCTCTACTCTCTGTGTCTCTGTGTTCCTTCCAGAGCTCTACTCTCTGTGTCTCTGTGTTCCTTCCAGAGCTCTACTCTCTGTGTCTCTCTGTCTCTGTGTTCCTTCCAGAGCTCTACTCTCTGTGTCTCTGTGTCTCTGTGTTCCTTCCAGAGCTCTACTCTCTGTGTCTCTGTGCTCCTTCCAGAGATCTGCTCTCTGTGTCTCTGTGTTCCTTCCAGAGCTCTACTCTCTGTGTCTCTGTCTCTGTGTTCCTTCCAGAGCTCTACTCTCTGTGTCTCTGTGTCTCTGTGTTCCTTCCAGAGCTCTACTCTCTGTGTCTCTGTGCTCCTTCCAGAGATCTGCTCTCTGTGTCTCTGTGTTCCTTCCAGAGCTCTACTCTCTGTGTCTCTGTGTTCCTTCCAGAGCTCTACTCTCTGTGTCTCTGTGTTCCTTCCAGAGCTCTACTCTCTGTGTCTCTCTGTCTCTGTGTTCCTTCCAGAGCTCTACTCTCTGTGTCTCTGTCTCTGTGTTCCTTCCAGAGCTCTGCTCTCTGTGCTCCTTCCAGAACTCTGCTCTCTGTGTCTCTGTGTTCCTTCCAGAGCTCTACACTCTGTGTCTCTGTGTCTCTGTGTTCCTCCCAGAGCTCTACTCTCTGTGTCTCTGTGCTCCTTCCAGAGCTCTACTCTCTGTGTCTCTGTGCTCCTTCCAGAGCTCTACTCTCTGTGTCTCTGTGCTCCTTCCAGAGCTCTGCTCTCTGTCCTGTTTACTCCTCATTCAGTCTGTTTAACCTCTGTAGCACGTAAACAAACTAAGTGACCATCACCATGCATCGCTGTAATGGTGAGTCACTGCCATGACATCTCAGTGGAAAGAACGCAGCCAGCCCACCAGTCAGTCAGCCCACCAGTCAGCCCATCAGTCAGCCAGCCCACCAGTCAGCCAGCCAGCCCACCAGTCAGCCAGCCAGCCCACCAGCCAGCCAGCCCACCAGTCAGCCAGCCCACCAGTCAGCCAGCCAGTACAGGCTAAATGGCATCACCAATTAGTGTACATAGTTGTTCTGAAAAGATGGGATTTGTCTACAAATGACATCCTAATCCCTATATAGTGCACTACTTCTGATCAAGGCCCACAGGGCTGCACTATTTAGGGAATAGGGTGCCATTTTGGACACAGACATGGCAAGAGAGACACACGCATAGGGGTATAGTGTATACACCAACAGTCCAACATGCCTAATGCTGCCCCCATGCACTCTGTACCCACTCTGTACCCACCCTGTACCCACCCTGTAACTACCCTGTACCAACCCTGTACCCACCCTGTACCCACGCTGTACCCACCCTGTACCCACCCTGTACCCACCCTGTACCCACTCTGTACCCACTCTGTACCCACCCTGTATCCACCCTGTACCCACCCTGTACCAACCCTGTACCCACCCTGTAACTACCCTGTACCCACCCTGTACCCACTCTGTACCCACCCTGTACCCACCCTGTACCCACCCTGTAACTACCCTGTACCCACCCTGTACCCACCCTGTACCCACCCTGTAACTACGTGCGTTGAAGATGTCGTTCCCATAGCAACGATTAAAACATTCCCCAACCAGAAACCGTGGATTGATGGCAGCATTCGTGTGGAACTGAAGGCGCGAACCACTGCTTTTAATCAGGGCAAAGTGTCTGGTAACATGACTGAATACAAACAGCGCAGCTATTCCCTCCGCAAGGCTATCAAACAAGCTAAGCGCCAGTACAGAGACAAAGTAGAATCTCAATTCAACGGCTCAGACACAAGAGGCATGTGGCAGGGTCTACAGTCAATCACGGACTACAGGAAGAAACCCAGCCCAGTCACGGACCAGGATGTCTTGCTCCCAGGCAGACTAAACAACTTTTTTGCCCGCTTTGAGGACAATACAGTGCCACTGACACGGCCTGCAACGAAAACATGCGGTCTCTCCTTCACTGCAGCCCAAGTGTGTAAGACATTTATACGTGTTAACCCTCGCAAGGCTGCAGGCCCAGACGGCATCCCCAGCCGCGCCCTCAGAGCATGCGCAGACCAGCTGGCCGGTGTGTTTACGGACATATTCAACCAATCCCTATACCAGTCTGCTGTTCCCACATGCTTCAAGAGGGCCACCATTGTTCCTGTTCCCAAGAAAGCTAAGGTAACTGAGCTAAACGACTACCGCCCCGTAGCACTCACATCCGTCATCATGAAGTGCTTTGAGAGACTAGTCAAGGACCATATCACCTCCACCCTACCTGACACCCTTGACCCACTCCAATTTGCTTACCGCCCAAATAGGTCCACAGACGATGCAATCTCAACCACACTGCACACTGCCCTAACCCATCTGGACAAGAGGAATACCTATGTGAGAATGCTGTTCATCGACTACAGCTCGGCATTCAACACCATAGTACCCTCCAAGCTCGTCATCAAGCTCGAGACCCTGGGTCTCGACCCCGCCCTGTGCAACTGGGTACTGGACTTCCTGACGGGCCGCCCCCAGGTGGTGAGGGTAGGCAACAACATCTCCTCCCCGCTGATCCTCAACACTGGGGCCCCACAAGGGTGCGTTCTGAGCCCTCTCCTGTACTCCCTGTTCACCCACGACTGCGTGGCCACGCACGCCTCCAACTCAATCATCAAGTTTGCGGACGACACAACAGTGGTAGGCTTGATTACCAACAACGACGAGACGGCCTACAGGAAGGAGGTGAGGGCCCTCGGAGTGTGGTGTCAGGAAAATAACCTCACGCTCAACGTCAACAAAACTAAGGAGATGATTGTGGACTTCAGGAAACAGCAGAGGGAACACCCCCCCATCCACATCGATGGAACAGTAGTGGAGAGGGTAGCAAGTTTTAAGTTCCTCGGCATACACATCACAGACAAACTGAATTGGTCCACTCACACAGACAGCATCGTGAGGAAGGCGCAGCAGCGCCTCTTCAACCTCAGGAGGCTGAAGAAATTCGGCTTGTCACCAAAAGCACTCACAAACTTCTACAGATGCACAATCGAGAGCATCCTGGCGGGCTGTATCACCGCCTGGTATGGCAACTGCACCGCCCTCAACCGTAAGGCTCTCCAGAGGGTAGTGAGGTCTGCACAACGCATCACCGGGGGCAAACTACCTGCCCTCCAGGACACCTACACCACCCGATGCTACAGGAAGGCCATAAAGATCATCAAGGACATCAACCACCCGAGCCACTGCCTGTTCACCCCGCTGTCATCCAGAAGGCGAGGTCAGTACAGGTGCATCAAAGCTGGGACTGAGAGACTGAAAAACAGCTTCTATCTCAAGGCCATCAGACTGTTAAACAGCCACCACTAACATTGAGTGGCTACTGCCAACACACTGTCAATGCCACTGACTCTACTCCAGCCACTTTAATCATGGGAATTGATGGGAAATGATGTAAATATATCACTAGCCACTTTAAACAATGCTACCTTATATAATGTTACTTACCCTACATTATTCATCTCATATGCATACGTAGATACTGTACTCTATATCATCGACTGCATCCTTATGTAATACATGTATCACTAGCCACTTTAACTATGCCACTTGGTTTACATACTCATCTCATATGTATATACTGTACTCGATATCATCTACTGTATCTTGCCTATGCTGCTCTGTACCATCACTCATTCATATATCCTTATGTACATATTCTTTATCCCCTTACACTGTGTATAAGACAGTAGGTTTTTTTTGAATTGTTAGTTAGATCACTTGTTCGTTATTACTGCATTGTCGGAACTAGAAGCACAAGCATTTCGCTACACTCGCATTAACATCTGCTAACCATGTGTATGTGACAAATAAATTTGATTTGATTTGATTTGATTTACCCACCCTGTACCCACCCTGTTCCCACTCTGTACCCACCCTGTACCCACCCTGTACCCTCCCTGTACCCACCCCGTACCCACCCTGTACCCACCCGGTACCCACCCTGTACCCACCCTGTACCCACCCGGTGCCCACTCTGTACCCACCCTGTACCCACCCAGTACCCACCCTGTACCCACTCTGTACCCACCCTGTACCCTCCCTGTACCCACTCTGTACCCACCCGGTACCCACCGTGTACCCACCCTGTACCATCCCTGTACCCACTCTGTACCCACCCTGTACCCTCCCTGTACCCACTCTGTACCCACCCTGTACCCTCCCTGTACCCACTCTGTACCCACCCGGTACCCACCCAGTACCCACCGTGTACCCACCTTGTACCCTCCCTGTACCCACCCTGTACCCACCCGGTACCCACCCTGTACCCTCCCTGTACCCACTCTGTACCCACCCGGTACCCACCCAGTACCCACCGTGTACCCACCCTGTACCCTCCCTGTACCCACCCTGTACCCTCCCTGTACCCATATAACGACTTGCTCTTGTAAACAATACACAGATGTGAAGACAGGATGCATCTTGTTATTTTTGCTCAGCTAGCCCTGAAACGTTTTTATTTTATTGGCAGATACAATCGTAGGCTTACAAAAGAACTTGGCAAACAACTTACTCTCCGTCCTCTACTCTTATGTAGTCTGCACGGAATGGCCTGGATGAATAACTTCTTTCATTCTCAGAGAGAGTCAAATGGCTGAAGTGGATCTGCCTAATCTGCCTCATTACTGTAACCGTGGAAATCAAGACTGGACTTGGTGGGTGTTATATGGGTTGGGTGGTGTCCTGTTCTCTATGATGAGTGATAGAGAGAGGCTGGCTAATGCAGTCTAGGAGGGGCAGAAGATTTCCTAAAAACCCCAGGAGAGTTTCCAGAACCTTCTCAGTTTCCCAGCTTCCCCAGTGGCAGTGCCTACAGTTCCAACCTCTCCTCCCCAAAAAACACTATGATGAAGACATGGAGAATACACACAGGCCGGAAGGAAAACAGGAAAGTGGATTCATTACATTGAAGATTTAGTCTTCACTCGTCAGACTTCGCTTTGGACCAGTCGAATGTAGCGATTCATAATTAAACTTCAGATCGGTTTGGACCAGTCGAATGTAGCGATTCATAATTAAACTTCAGATCGGTTTGTGCTATCTTGCCAACGTTGCCTAGACAGCACAAACAGATCTGGCACTAGACTAGAAGTGTTCACCTTTTCGTTGTAAATATTTCACATGCACATATTTTTGGAGCTTCTACCAGAGCAGCACATCTCTGATGCAAAGTGGCATGCTTTGGGAGGGGTGAGAACTCTCTTCGATGGGTGTACAATGACATATTTCACACAAGTCTTACGAAACGATTGCTGAATTCTTGTGAAGTACGCTACTTGCCAAACTGTTCTCCACCCAAAAACACAGCATCAGGAATGGAAAGAGTCTTCTCTAGTGTCCTCTTAGTTTCTACAACGTCAGCTTGGGGATTCGAACTTGCCACCTTTCGGTTACTAGTCCAACGCTCTAACCACTAGGCTACCCTGATGGCCTGTGACAGAGTCTAATGAGGAGGCCTGAGACATAGACAGAGTCTAATGAGGAGGCCTGAGACAGAGTCTAATGAGGAGACCTGAGACAGAGACAGAGTCTAATGAGGAGGCCTGAGACAGAGTCTAATGAGGAGGCCTGAGACAGAGTCTAATGAGGAGGCCTGAGACAGAGTCTAATGAGGAGACCTGAGACAGAGTCTAATGAGGTGGCCTGAGACAGAGTCTAATGAGGTGGCCTGAGACAGAGTCTAATGAGGAGGCCTGTTGTTTCATTTGTTTTATGAGCCACAGCAGGAGAGACATTCTGTTATCTTTGTCATTTCATTTCATCTGTCTCATGCTGTGACAAGAGACTTGTGTTTTGGGGACTTCGTTACAATCATTATATGTCCATGTTCAGGAAAACAACTGAGTTGGAAAGTTGTCTACAAAAAAAAAAATCTATATTAAAAATACAATGACCCTCAAATAACTAAGTTTTATAGTGGAGTATGCATGTCAAGTGTTAAGTTGTTAACACTTAACATGCATAAGTTGTTAACAACATGTTACTGCAAATGAATATGGCATATTTCCTGTTTACTTCATAAACATGTAGAACTGAATACAGATGTCATTATTTTTCTTCTCGTTACAGCATCTTTTCCAAGCTATGGACTGTGACATCACTGGGGTGTCGCCAGGGCAACACGCCTAGCAGAACGAAGAGCGTCAGTACTTATCTAGGACCAGACCAAGTCCCCCCTGCGAACACGTTGCCCTGTCGCCTGATAGTACCAACAGGACACTGATAATCTGCGTGTACTAAATGCTTCCAAAATGCGCATTGTATTCCATACACAGTACACTGTTTGAGTCGTCTACGTGACAGCCTGAGGGATAGAAAGCACACTGGTTCTGTGAAGTGTAACTTTCTCATGGTTCTGGTTGTGTAATATCTCCTGATTGGCTAACTAAAAAAGGGAAAACCGTTTCAAGACTCTTATATCATCATTATATTAGCCCTAAATATCCGGGTACTGTAGGATGGCTGGTGTTCTGTGTGTTGACAGGGGCGTGTTGTGTTGACAGTCAGGATGGCTGGTGTTCTGTGTGTTGATAGTGGTGTGTTGTGTTGACAGTCAGGATGGCTGGTGTTCTGTGTGTTGACAGGGGCGTGTTGTGTTGACAGTCAGGATGGCTGGTGTTCTGTGTGTTGATAGCGGTGTGTTGTGTTGACAGTCAGGATGGCTGGTGTTCTGTGTGTTGACAGGGGCGTGTTGTGTTGACAGTCAGGATGGCTGGTGTTCTGTGTGTTGACAGGGGCGTGTTGTGTTGACAGTCAGGATGGCTGGTGTTCTGTGTGTTGATAGTGGTGTGTTGTGTTGACAGTCAGGATGGCTGGTGTTCTGTGTGTTGACAGGGGCGTGTTGTGTTGACAGTCAGGATGGCTGGTGTTCTGTGTGTTGATAGCGGTGTGTTGTGTTGACAGTCAGGATGGCTGGTGTTCTGTGTGTTGATAGGGGTGTGTTGTGTTGACAGTCAGGATGGCTGGTGTTCTGTGTGTTGACAGGGCGTGTTGTGTTGACAGTCAGGATGGCTGGTGTTCTGTGTGTTGACAGGGGCGTGTTGTGTTGACAGTCAGGATGGCTGGTGTTCTGTGTGTTGACAGGGGCGTGTTGTGTTGACAGTCAGGATGGCTGGTGTTCTGTGTGTTGACAGGGGCGTGTTGTGTTGACAGTCAGGATGGCTGGTGTTCTGTGTGTTGACAGGGGAGTGTTGTGTTGACAGTCAGGATGGCTGGTGTTCTGTGTGTTGATAGTGGTGTGTTGTGTTTACAGTCAGGATGGCTGGTGTTCTGTGTGTTGACAGGGGCGTGTTGTGTTTACAGCCTGTTTCATTATCTTTAATGCGTGCCAGACTGAGCCTGAGTCCAAGCAGATAAGACTGGTGTGTCGCCCAGCACTACAGCCAGCTATTACCACTCTACCACTACACACACACACACACACACACACACACACACACACACACACACACACACACACACACACACACACACACACACACACACACACACACACACACACACACACTACAGACAGTTGTCTCCACTCAACCTCTGCCACTGAATTTAAGTAACACACTCCCTTCCATTCCAACTAGAATGTCCTAGCTGAATGTGTTGCAACAACAGGCGGACCAATCACAGGCGGACCAATCACAGGCAGACCAATCACAATGAGACATAGATTGTAATGGATGGGAGGTGGCAGCACTCCCTTGCGTCTTTTGAAGTTGCCCCCCCCCCCCCAAAAAAATGTAGAACCTTTTGATATGACTTGGAATACTGATTACTATTACATATGGGGGTGTTGGCTTTGTACATTGTTGGTTAGTGTACCAATGGGTGGGACTGTTTTTGGTTTTTGTGGAATTTTGCCCAAGACTGAAGTCATGATAGTGTGGCAGAGTTGAGCCATTCAAGATTTTGTTTTCAAGGAAAAGTTTGCACTATAGTCCAACTGAAGAAGAAAAAGTTATCTGTGTCGTCAAAATAAAGGCGAGCTCTTCACGGAGACAATGAGTTCTTCACGGAGATAACGATTTCTTCACGGAGACAATGAGTTCTTCACGGAGACAATGAGTTCTTCACGGAGATAACGAGTTCTTCACAGAGATAACGAGTACTTCACGGAGATAGGGAGTTCTTCACAAAGATAATGAATTATTCACAGAGATAATGTTATTCACAGAATAACTCATTATCACTTCCCTCCTGCTCTACCAAATCTTTTCTAAGTATCAATCAATCTTATATGTAAGCCACTGTTGTTCACCAACAGAGCAAGAAGTGGCAAGTTTGTCATTATTAGATGTAAACAGAAGCTTATTCATCAAGCGAGGCATGGTGAGATATCAACACAGAGCTGAGACCCATAGACTGGGTCACAAGGCAGTGAATTACAGTGAACAGAAGGAACAGCAGCTGATTCATACAACGACCCTCGGAGCTTAAACTGTCTTATTATTATCACTAGGATTATCTCTTCAAGGACAAACGAAGGGTGAGGTCAGAATATCAGTAGTCTCTTTATTATATTGGCAGTATCTATTCAGTACTACTCTACTACTAGTGACAGTATCTATTCAGTACTACTCTACTACTATTGACAGTATCTATTCAGTACTACTCTACTACTATTGACAGTATCTATTCAGTATTACTCTACTACTAGTGACAGTATCTATTCAGTATTACTCTACTACTATTGACAGTATCTATTCAGTATTACTCTACTACTAGTGACAGTATCTATTCAGTATTACTCTACTACTAGTGACAGTATCTATTCAGTATTACTCTACTACTAGTGACAGTATCTATTCAGTATTACTCTACTACTAGTGACAGTATCTATTCAGTATTACTCTACTACTAGTGACAGTATCTATTCAGTATTACTCTACTACTAGTGACAGTATCTATTCAGTATTACTCTACTACTAGTGACAGTATCTATTCAGTACTATTGACAGTATCTATTCAGTACTACTCTACTACTATTGACAGTATCTATTCAGTATTACTCTACTACTAGTGACAGTATCTATTCAGTATTACTCTACTACTAGTGACAGTATCTATTCAGTATTACTCTACTACTAGTGACAGTATCTATTCAGTATTACTCTACTACTAGTGACAGTATCTATTCAGTATTACTCTACTACTAGTGACAGTATCTATTCAGTATTACTCTACTACTAGTGACAGTATCTATTCAGTATTACTCTACTACTAGTGACAGTATCTATTCAGTACTATTGACAGTATCTATTCAGTACTACTCTACTACTATTGGCAGTATCTATTCAGTATTACTCTACTACTAGTGACAGTATCTATTCAGTACTACTCTACTACTAGTGACAGTATCTATTCAGTATTACTCTACTACTAGTGACAGTATCTATTCAGTACTACTCTACTACTGTTGACAGTATCTACTCAGTACTACTCTACTACTAGTGACAGTATCTATTCAGTATTACTCTACTACTAGTGACAGTATCTATTCAGTACTATTGACAGTATCTATTCAGTACTACTCTACTACTATTGGCAGTATCTATTCAGTACTACTCTACTACTATTGACAGTATCTATTCAGTACTACTCTACTACTATTGACAGTATCTATTCAGTACTACTCTACTACTAGTGACAGTATCTATTCAGTATTACTCTACTACTAGTGACAGTATCTATTCAGTACTACTCTACTACTATTGACAGTATCTATTCAGTACTACTCTACTACTAGTGACAGTATCTATTCAGTATTACTCTACTACTAGTGACAGTATCTATTCAGTACTATTGACAGTATCTATTCAGTACTACTCTACTACTATTGACAGTATCTATTCAGTACTATTGACAGTATCTATTCAGTACTATTGACAGTATCTATTCAGTATTACTCTACTACTAGTGACAGTATCTATTCAGTACTATTGACAGTATCTATTCAGTACTATTGACAGTATCTATTCAGTACTATTGACAGTATCTATTCAGTATTACTCTACTACTAGTGACAGTATCTATTCAGTACTATTGACAGTATCTATTCAGTACTATTGACAGTATCTATTCAGTACTATTGACAGTATCTATTCAGTATTACTCTACTACTAGTGACAGTATCTATTCAGTACTATTGACAGTATCTATTCAGTACTACTCTACTACTATTGACAGTATCTATTCAGTACTATTGACAGTATCTATTCAGTACTATTGACAGTATCTATTCAGTACTACTCTACTACTATTGACAGTATCTATTCAGTATTACTCTACTACTAGTGACAGTATCTATTCAGTACTATTGACAGTATCTATTCAGTACTACTCTACTACTATTGGCAGTATCTATTCAGTACTACTCTACTACTATTGACAGTATCTATTCAGTACTATTCTACTACTATTGACAGTATCTATTCAGTATTACTCTACTACTAGTGACAGTATCTATTCAGTACTATTGACAGTATCTATTCAGTACTACTCTACTACTATTGGCAGTATCTATTCAGTACTACTCTACTACTATTGACAGTATCTATTCAGTACTACTCTACTACTATTGACAGTATCTATTCAGTATTACTCTACTACTAGTGACTGTATCTATTCAGTACTATTGACAGTATCTATTCAGTACTACTCTACTACTATTGGCAGTATCTATTAAGTACTACTCTACTACTATTGACAGTATCTATTCAGTACTACTCTACTACTATTGACAATATCTATTCAGTACTACTCTACTACTGTTGACAGTATCTACTCAGTACTACTCTACTACTATTGACAGTATCTATTCAGTATTACTCTACTACTAGTGACAGTATCTATTCAGTACTATTGACAGTATCTATTCAGTACTACTCTACTACTATTGGCAGTATCTATTCAGTACTACTCTACTACTATTGACAGTATCTATTCAGTACTACTCTACTACTATTGACAGTATCTATTCAGTATTACTCTACTACTAGTGACAGTATCTATTCAGTACTATTGACAGTATCTATTCAGTACTACTCTACTACTATTGACAGTATCTATTCAGTACTACTCTACTACTATTGACAATATCTATTCAGTACTACTCTACTACTGTTGACAGTATCTACTCAGTACTACTCTACTACTATTGACAGTATCTATTCAGTACTACTCTACTACTATTGACAATATCTATTCAGTACTACTCTACTACTATTGACAATATCTATTCAGTACTACTCTTCTACCATTAACAGTATCTATTCAGTACTACTCTACTACTATTGACAGTATCTATGAGTGGATCTCTGTCTGCCTGTCTACTTGTGAGTCGTGTGAGTCTCTGTATGAGTGGATCTCTGTATGATTGGATCTCTGTATGAGATAAATAACGTATTTGTTGGCCTCTGCTGATGTGGTGATGGCCCCACTGACAGGGCCCCTTCCACACTGACAGGGCCTGGCTAACTGACAGGGCCCCTTACCCACTGACAGGGCCTGGCTGGTGATGGTGAAGGAGGCCCATGGCGACTGCTGTCCCCCACTGAGAGTGACTCCGTTTGGGTCGGAAGGAGACCACGTACAGATGACTCTTGATGGTACTCTGAACCAGACATAGAGAACAAGGGAACACCTCACACACACACACACACACACACACACACACACACACACACACACACACACACACACACACACACACACACACACACACACACACACACACACACACACACACACACACACACACAACCATAATACAAGGACACCACATTGTTGTCAGACATCTCCTGGCACAGCACCAAAACCCATTCACACAGTCACAGCAATGCTATAACTCAACAAGTCCATCGAAAAATATTACAGCATCTCTCTGTACTGAGTCGAACTCACCAAGCCCCTCACTATCTCTACCTCTCAAGACAAATGAACAACTCCTTGACTCTTAATTGACTTCCTGAAGACTTCACCTTGAGTAGATCTCTATAATGGGACTCCAACAGCAGTATACTATAAAGTATAGGGAATAGGGTGTAATTTAGGACTATATCTGAATCCAACAGTAGTGTACTATACAGTATAGGGAATAGGGTGTAATTTAGGACTATATCTGAATCCAACAGCAGTGTACTATAAAGTATAGGGAATAGCGTGTAATTTAGGACTATATCTGAATCCAACAGTAGTGTACTATACAGTATAGGGAATAGGGTGTAATTGAGGACTATATCTGAATCCAACAGTAGTGTACTATAAAGTATAGGGAATAGCGTGTAATTTAGGACTATATCTGAATCCAACAGTAGTGTACTATACAGTATAGGGAATAGGGTGTAATTGAGGACTATATCTGAATCCAACAGTAGTGTACTATACAGTATAGGGAATAGGGTGTAATTAGGACTATATCTGAATCCAACAGTAGTGTACTATACAGTATAGGGAATAGGGTGTAATTGAGGACTATATCTGAATCCAACAGTAGTGTACTATAAAGTATAGGGAATAGCGTGTAATTTAGGACTATATCTGAATCCAACAGTAGTGTACTATACAGTATAGGGAATAGGGTGTAATTGAGGACTATATCTGAATCCAACAGTAGTGTACTATACAGTATAGGGAATAGGGTGTAATTAGGACTATATCTGAATCCAACAGTAGTGTACTATACAGTATAGGGAATAGGGTGTATATATCTAAATCTATCTTCTATTTTGTCTTTGACTGTTCGCTAAACAAGTCTAACAATTGATATGCTTTCCCTGTGTTTATATGTGTGTGTGTAGTATGTGTGTATGTATGCACGTGTGTGTGTGGGTACGTGTGTGTGTGTGTGTGTGTGTGGGTACGTGTGTGTGTGTATATGTATGCGCGCGCGTGTGTGTGTGTGTGTATGTATGCGCGTATGTATGTGTGTGTGTGTGTGTGTGTGTGTGTGTATGCGTGTGTGTGTGTGTGTGTGTGTGTGTGTGTGTGTATGCGTGTGTGTGGTCCCGACTGCTTATGACTCTGTTCTCTCGTCTTTTTTCTCTCGTCTTTTCCTCCCTGTATTCTCCCCTTCCCTACCCCCTTCTCTACCTCCTACCCCCTACCCCTATCCTACCCCCTTCCCCTTCCCTACCCCATCCTAACCCCCTACCCCTATCCTACCCCCTACCCCCTTCCCTACCCCGTATCCTACCCCCTACCCCCTTCACTACCCCCTATCCTACCCCCTACCCCTTCTCTACCCCCCTATCCTACTCCCTACCCCCTTCCCTACCCCCTATACTTACCCCTACCCCCCTTCCCTACTCCCTTTCCTACCCCATTCCCTTCTCCCTTTCCTAACCCCTACCCTACCCCCTTCCCTTCTCCCTTTCCTCACCCCTACCCTACCCCCTACCCTACTCCCTTTCCTAATCCCTACCCCCTTCCCTTCTCCCTTTCCTAACCACTACCCTACCCCCTTCCCTTCTCCCTTTCCTACCCCCGACCCTACCCCTACCCTACTCCCTTTCCTACCCCATTCCCTTCTCCCTTTCCTAACCCCTACCCTACCCCCTTCCCTTCTCCCTTTCCTACCCCCCTACCCCCTTCCCTACTCCCTTTCCTACCCTACCCTACCCCTTTCCATTCCCTTCTCCCTTTCCTACCCCTATCCTACCCCCTACCCTACTCCCATTCCTACCCCCTACCCTACCCCCTTCCCTACTCCCTTCCCTACTCCCTTTCCTACCCCCTTTCCTACTCCCTTCTCTACTCCCTTCCCTACTCCCTTTCCTCCCCCTTCCTACCCCCTTCCCTACTCCCTTCCCTACCCCATTCCCTACCCCCTTCCCTACTCCCTTCCCTACTCCCTTCCCTTCCCTACTCCCTTCCCTTCCCTACTCCCTTTCCTACTCACTTTCCTACCCCCTTCCCTACTCCCTTCCCTTCCCTACTCCCTTCCCTTCCCTACTCCCTTTCCTACTCACTTTCCTACCCCCTTCCCTACTCCCTTCCCTACTCCCTTCCCTACTCCCTTCCCTACTCCCTTCCCTACTCCCTTCCCTTCCCTACTCCCTTCCCTACTCCCTTCCCTACTCCCTTCTCTGTGTTGTCCAGGGTTGTGTTGACCTTTTGAGCAGTTTGGATAGGCTTATTGCGAGACACTATGTACCAGAGGAGGCTGGTGGGAGGAGCTATAGGAGGACGGGCTCATTGTAATGGATGGACTGATAGAAACGCAATTAGTTCCGAACACATCAAACATATGAAAACATATGTGTTTGTCTCCTTTCCATTCCAACCATTATTACAATGAGTCCATCTGCCTTTAGCTCCTCCCACCAGCCTCCTATACCATGGACAGACATTTACATAACAATAACGAGGCTATATACAGGGTCAACCGAGTCAATGTGTGGAGGTACAGGTTAGTCGAGGTCATTTGTGAAGTGACTACGAGCAGATAATAAACAGTGAGTAGCTGCAGTGTAAAAACAAAGAGGGGGGAGTGAGTTAAAAATAAATAGTCTGGGTGGCCATTTGATTAGTTTAGTCATTCAGCAGTCTTATGGCTTGGGGGTAGAAGCTGTTAAGGAGATTTTTTGTCCTAGACTTGGTGTTCCAGTACTGCTTGCCGTGCGGAAGCAGGAGAAAACAGGCTATTATTTGGATGACTGGAGTCTTTGACAATTTTTTGAGCCTTCGTCTGACACCGCCTGGTATTTAGGTCCTGGATGTCAGGAAGCTTGGAAGCAGTTTTGTTTTTGTACCAGGTTGTCATTTCAGATAAGCCTAGGCTATTGCAAAGTGATAGGGGGGGGACCCCCCCACGCCCAGTTGATAGGTTACTGAACATTCTACAAATGGGGTGGGCGGCAGGGTAGCCTAGTGGTTAGAGTGTTGGACTAGTAACCGAAAGGTTGTAAGATCGAATCCTCGAGCTGACAAGGTAAAAATCTGTCGTTCTGCCCCTGAACAAGGCAGTTAACCCACCGTTCCTAGGCCGTCATGGAAAATAAGAATTTGTTCTTAAGTGACTTGCCTACTGGGAGGCACCTAGCCACCTCTAGTCTAATTTCACATCAAGTCAAACATCAGTCACCTAGCCAAGCATTTCGCTACACTCGCATTAACATCTGCTAACCATGTGTATGTGACAAATAAAATGTGATTTGATTTGATGCCTTCTACTACTTCCTGCTTTACCCTGCACTGTTTTGACAAAAGGTTGAGGCGTCCGTATGGTCCTAAAGTCAAATCTGTATTGAAAATGATTTTTGTAGGTCCTCCCGGGTGGCGCATTGGTCTAAGGCAATGCACCGCAGTGCTAGCTGTGCCACCAGAGATTCTGGGTTCGAGCCCAAGCTCTGTTGCAGCCAGCCGCGACCGGGAGGCCCATGGGGTGGCGTACAATTGGCCCAGCATCGTCTGGGTTCGGGAGGGTTCCGCCGGCAGGGATATCCTTGTCTCAACTCCTGTGGCGGGCCGGGTGCAGTGCACACTGTGGCGGGCCGGGTGCAGTGCACACTGTGGCGGGCCGGGTGCAGTGCACACTGTGACGGGCCGGGTGCAGTGCACACTGTGACGGGCCGGGTGCAGTGCACACTGTGACGGGCCGGGTGCAGTGCACACTGTGGCGGGCCGGGTGCAGTGCACACTGACCAGGTCGCCAGGTGTACATTGTTTCTTCCAACACATTGGTGCGGCTGGCTTCTGGTTTGGATGTGCATTGTGTCAAGAAGCAGTGTGGCTTAGTTGGGTTGTGTTTCGGAGGATGCATGGTTCTCGACCTTCGCCTCTTCCGAGTCTGTACTGGAGTTGCAGCGATGAGACAAGACTGTAACTTCTACCAATTGGATGCCACAAAATTGGGGTAAAAAAAAATATATATACAT
Source organism: Oncorhynchus kisutch (assembly GCF_002021735.2). NCBI lineage: Eukaryota > Metazoa > Chordata > Actinopteri > Salmoniformes > Salmonidae > Oncorhynchus > Oncorhynchus kisutch. Next base: position 7,868,236 of record NC_034188.2, read on the forward strand.
AATTTTTTGTGGCCTGTTTTAAAATGTTGGTGTTGAGCTAGGGTATCGGGTACCCAATTGACGCCCCTGGTTTGTACATTCATTTTACATTGACATTTTAGTCATTTAGCAGAAACCTTTAGCCAGAGGGTTAAATACCTTGCTCAAGGACACAACAACAGATTTTGTTCCCACCTAGTCAGCTGAGTGATCTGAACCAGCAAACTTTAGGTTATTGATCCAACACTCTTAACTGCTAGGCTAACTGCCACCCATACGGCTAGGCTAACTGCCACCCCTACGGCTAGGCTAACGGCCACCCATACGGCTAGGCTAACTGCCACCCATATGGCTAGGCTAACTGCCACCCATACGGCTAGGCTAACTGCCACCCATACGGCTAGGCTAACGGCCACCCATACGGCTAGGCTAACGGCCACCCATACGGCTAGGCTAACTGCCACCCATACTGCTAGGCTAACTGCCACCCATACTGCTAGGCTAACTGCCACCCATACTGCTAGGCTAACTGCCACCCATACTGCTAGGCTAACTGCCACCCATGCTGCTAGGCTAACTGCCACCCATACTGCTAGGCTAACTGCCACCCATACTGCTAGGCTAACTGCCACCCATACGGCTAGGCTAACTGCCACCCATACGGCTAGGCTAATTGCCACCCATATTTTATTGTGTATTGTATCTGGTTCTGTAGGGCAACCTTGTTTATACTTTGTTAAATACATTGGATGTTCTTCACAGTGTAAGTCTTTCAACAGTATGATACGTTTGTAGACCACGTATAGGCTGTACTCAGACAAACTACAGTCTGTCTGAGATGTCATGTGACGAGAGGAGCTGCTGCTATTCAAAAGTTGGCTGTGTTTGAGTTCCCTGCGTACTATTCACCTTGTAGAAATCAGGCACCTCTATTCAAATGGACTCGGCCTTCATCGAGGGACCTGCTGTTCACGGTCAACTCTTAAGTGACAGGATGAGTGTATTCCTACCCATCTGGAGAGCTCGCAAATTCACTGACTGGACAGTGGCCAGTTCCCAAAATGCTTTGTTGCTAATGTAACGTGGGTCTCACTGCTTGAGGTGGCCATGTCAATGAGTTTATAACAAGCTCACTAACACTGCCAACGGTAGAAGCTAGTGTTCCTTCTCTAAAGCCAATAGCCTCAGAGTCTGCAGTCAGAGCTCCTCAAAGCCAACTATCCCCCCCCCCCCCCCCCCACCGCTCCCCATTCATCCTGTTGGATCACAGATCCTTTTTCAAAGCCACATTCAAAGGAAAGCAAGGAAAAGCCTCTTGAGCCAGAAAGCCAGCAGCCTCTCATGACCCTACCAAGGATTTTACGTAACATGGCTGCCACAGCCCACTCCTTCACATCTCAAACAGCACCGTATGGCCTATATAGTGCACTACTGTTGACCAGGGCCCTATATAGTGCACTACTGTTGACCAGGGTCCTATATAGTGCCCTACTGTTGACCAGGGCCCTATATAGTGCACTACTTTTGACCAGGACCCCCCAGTGAACTAAATGACTGGTGAGACATTTCATTGAGTGGTTAGGATGGACTCATCAGAAGAACCACATACCAACACACAACTGGAATGTCTTTGAGAAATTTTTACATTCCTGGCCCAGATGACCCAAAAATATCTGAAGAACGTTTTAATCCTGTAGACGTCAACTCAGCCCGCTCTACTCGTCTTCTTCCCCTGGTTAACACTCTTCTTCTTCTCCTGGTTAATACTCTTCTTCTTCTCCTGGTTAACACTCTTCTTCTTCTCCTGGTTAATACTCTTCTTCTTCTCCTGGTTAACACTCTTCTTCTTCTCCTGGTTAACACTCTTCTTCTTCTCCTGGTTAACACTCTTCTTCTTCTCCTGGCTAACACTCTTCTTCTTCTCCTGGCTAACACTCTTCTTCTTCTCCTGGTTAACACTCTTCTTCTTCTCCTGGTTAACACTCTTCTTCTTCTCCTGGCGAACACTCTTCTTCTTCTCCTGGCTAACACTCTTCTTCTTCTCCTGGCTAACACTCTTCTTCTTCTCCTGGTTAACACTCTTCTTCTTCTCCTGGCTAACACGCGATGACTAGTGTAGTCTTAATTATTTACTGTGTTCACAGAATCACATTTCTCATTTTCACAGAGTTTTGCATGTGTCCATCTGTCTGTCTGTGTGTGTTTGTGTTTTTTATTTTTATTTTTATTTGGTGTTTGTATGTGTGTGTGCGTGTGTGTGTCTGTGTCTGTGTCTGTGTGTGTGTGTGTCTGTGGATGTGTCTGTGTGTGTGAGTGTGTGGGTGTAGTCTGTGGGTGTGTCTGTGGATGTGTCTGTGTGTGTGTGTGTGTGTGTGTGTGTGTGTGTGTGTGTGTGTGTGTGTGTGTGTGTGTGTGTGTGTGTGTGTGTGTGTGTGTGTGTGTGTGTGTGTGTGTGTGTGTGTGGGTGTAGTCTGTGGGTGTGTCTGTGGGTGTAGTCTACATGAGTAGTTACAACTTGATCCACCTTAATGATTAATCTCTCTTGGTAAGAAACTAGTTCCACAGGAAGAAAAAAATCACGATGGTTGAGAGGCTGAGACTCTATTTGAGTCTCGAATCAAATCAAATTGTTTATTAGTCGCATAGCGTACACATATCTTTCAGATGTTATCGCAGGTGCTTATGTTTTTTTTATAGCTCCAACAGGGCAGTAATACCTAACAGTACAAAACAATACACACAACAGATGCGTTGGCAGGAAGAGGAGACGGGTACTGAGGTATCGGGAGGTTCCAGGGTACTAGGCTGAGTGTTCGGTCTCCCTACCAACATCGTGTCAACACAGGTCAATGTGGGCAAGGCCAGGGTACACACCCTCACACTATGCCAGAAGTCTGTAGGTATAGGGAGGTTCCAGGGTACTAGGCTGAGTGTTCTGTCTGCAGACTGGTGTCCTCGTTACCACCTACGTTCTGTCTCCCTACCAACATCGTGTCAACACAGGTCAATGTGGGCAACGCCAGGGTACACACCAGAAGTCTGTAGGTTATAGGGAGGTTCCAGGTGGATGAGGAAGCCCTTCTCTCTGTAGAATTCTGTCCTAAATACATATTTAATACATAAATACATGTTTTACCTCCCTCTGCCTCCTTTCACCATCCCATTGCAATCCAGACCATTGTACACTGAGTGTACAAAACATTAGGAACACCTTCGTACTATTGAGTTAGAGCAGGTGTTCATAATGTTTTGTACACTCAGAGTATATGGCTGCCTAGCAGCATTTAAAACCACTTCATCATATCCAAGTATAAATCATGTGTTTTTTAGTTTTTAGTTTTTCATCTAAGTGATGAATAAAGTATCGCCTGGCATAAACAAGTATCTTAGTTTCTGCAGGAAATTTGCTCAACTCTGAAGAGGGAGGAAGGACCAGTTGACCACAGTGGCTTTAGCCAAAAGGCTTTTGACCCCTGTTCTGCAATAGTCCTATAAGCCCGACACACCCACAGCTATCATAAATACATCAAGAACAGAGTGTTCCCTTTGCAAACAACACACACACACACACACAGTAACGTGGAATGGTGATAGCTCTTCCAATGTACTCTCGTCTTATCTCTGTTATTTATATATCATCACAAGAGATAAAGGTACAAGGCCTTCAGAAAGTATTCACACCCCTTGACTTTCTCCACATGTTGTTGTGTTACAGCCTGATTTTAAAATGGATTACATTTTTTTGTGTGTGTCAGTAGCCCACGCACACTACTCTGTAATGTGAAAGCGGAATTGTTTTTCAAATATATATATATATATTTTTTTACTAAAAATTAGATTAGAAACAGTAGATTAATACTTAGAATTATATTCTGAACTAATGACTAATACTGTTAGTAGAAGCAGTTAACATGACAGGTTAGAAACCAAACCCATGGTACATATATTTTTTTTTTACTAATTCATTTTAAAAAATGTAAATGCTGAAATGTCATTAAAATGTCATTAAGTTAAGTCAATTCCTTTGTTATGGCAAGCCTAAATAAGTTCAGAGGTAAAAATGTGCTTAACAAGTCATAATAGAGTTTTTTGCAATCACTTTGGCACTAATTTCGGAGACCTTGATGTCATTTTTCAAAACTCTAGACACAAAATTCAAAACCAATGATCAAAATGCAAATTTTTCAAAACTCTTAACACTTTTTCCAAATGCTTGGATACAATACACATACAACTAAGATCATTTTTTCATTGAACTTAAAATCACCTGTTCAAAATGACACAACTTAACATCCAAGTATCACCATTTCAAAATGCAATTCACACATTACATCTGAGATGACTGTCTATTCGTTTCATTACAATGATCTAACTATCAATTGATACAACTGATCAAAATGATAAGTAACTGTTGCATTAGTCTTAATGCATAGTTTTGTGGAAACTGACTAACAATATTACATGTTTAGATCATGAAAGTTTCAGGATAACGAGATCCATTGACATCAATTACCGTGGAACATGAACCAATTGGACGACATTATCTATGGATGTAATATTTCATCATCATTCTCTATCAGACACTGTTTCTATGGTCCCATGTACCACTTTTCCAGACCATGTTTTCAGATTTGACATGACTGTACACTCACCGGCCACTTTATTAGGTACATCTATCTAGTACTTGGGTAAGACCCCCTTTTGCCTCCACAACAGCCTGAATTATTCACCGTGTTGTACGTTAAGAGATGCCCTTTCTGTACACCACTGTTTAAAACAGCTGTTATTTGAGCATGTGTGGCCTTTCCGTTAGCTTGAATGAGTCTGGACATTCTCCCGTTGATGTTTTACAGTAAGCCAGGTGAGGAACACTGCAGTGATGTTTTACAGTAAGCCAGGTGAGGAACACTGAAGTGATGTTTTACAGTAAGCCAGGTGAGGAACACTGCAGTGATGTTTTACAGTAAGCCAGGTGAGGAACACTGCAGTGATGTTTTACAGTAAGCCAGGTGAGGAACACTGCAGTGATGTTTTACAGTAAGCCAGGTGAGGAACACTGCAGTGATGTTTTACAGTAAGCCAGGTGAGGAACACTGCAGTGATGTTTTACAGTAGTCTTTTTTGTAGCTAATTCTTTTTGCTTTGATTAAAAGAAATCGGTTTGATTTTATTGTATTTCATCAATAAATGTCATATTTTGTTCAATGATTCCACTGTGTCTGTAGTATTCTCTTTACTAGTCCTTTTACAGTGATGTATTTACGTGTAGTACCATAATGAAACATGTATCACATATTTCGTACTACAATATTTAATGAATGAACGAACAACTATACGGTGAAACTATCGGTATCTTGTGTCTGGGTGATCTAAATGAATGTTCCTGTAACGTACTGGGTGATCTAAATGAATGTTCCTGTAACGTACTGGGTGATCTAAATGAATGTTCCTGTAACGTACTGGGTGATCTAAATGAATGTTCCTGTAACGTACTGGGTGATCTAAATGAGTGTTCCTGTAATGTACTGGGTGATCTAAATGAATGTTCCTGTAACGTACTGGGTGATCTAAATGAATGTTCCTGTAACGTACTGGGTGATCTAAATGAATGTTCCTGTAACGTACTGGGTGATCTAAATGAATGTTCCTGTAACGTACTGGGTGATCTAAATGAATGTTCCTGTAACGTACTGGGTGATCTAAATGAATGGTCCTGTAACGTACTGGGTGATCTAAATGAATGTTCCTGTAACGTACTGGGTGATCTAAATGAGTGTTCCTGTAACGTACTGGGTGATCTAAATGAATGTTCCTGTAACGTACTGGGTGATCTAAATGAATGTTCCTGTAACGTACTGGGTGATGTAAATGAATGTTCCTGTAACGTACTGGGTGATCTAAATGAATGTTCCTGTAACGTACTGGGTGATCTAAATGAATGTTCCTATTGGTATTTCATGATAAATGAGTTATTTGAACCAATGATTCTGCAAGTGCAAGGTTTCTTTAAAGATATGAACAACGCTTTGAGAGTTGGTCAGCCTGTGTTACTGTCATGTTCTGACCATAGTTCTTTTGTCTTTTCCTTGTTTTAGTGTTGGTCAGGACGTGAGCTGGGTGGGTATTCTATGTTGTGTGTCTGGTTTGTCTATTTCTATGTTTGGCCTGATATGGTTCTCAATCACAGGCAGGTGTTAGTCATTGTCTCTGATTGGGAACCATATTTAGGTAGCCTGTTTTGTGTTGGGTTTTGTGGGTGATTGTTTCTTATCTTTGTGTCTATGCACCAGCTAAGACTGTGTTCGGGTTGCACATTTATTGTCTTGCATTCTGTTCATGGTGAGTTACCTTATTAAAATAACATGAACTATAACCACGCTGCGTTTTGGTCCGCCTCTCCTTCCCAGGAAGAAAGCCGTTACAGTAACAAGTGATGACCGTTTTGAGTTCCGTGTCTAGAGTTTTGAAAAATGACCACAAGGTTCTGAAATTAGTGCCAAAGGGATTGTAAAAAAAAAACTAAGTTACATGGACTTGAAAATCTATGGCAAGTCTTGAAAAAATGGTTGTCTAGCAATGATCAACAACCAATTTGACAAAGCTTGAAGAATTCTGAAAAGCATAATGGGTAAATGTTGCACAATCCAGTTGCGGAAAACTCTTAGAGATTTACCCAGAAAGACTCACAGCTCTTTGAGATTTACCCAGAAAGACTCACAGCTCTTAGAGACTTACCCAGAAAGACACATGGCTGTAATCGCTGTCAAATGTGTTTCTACAAAGTATTGACTCAGGGGTGTGTGAACTTATGTCAATGAGATATTTCTGCATTTCATATTCAATACATTTGCAAAACAATTCAAAAACGTTTTTTTCACTGTCATTATGGGGTATTGTGTGTAAATGGGTATAAAATCATATTTAACTCATTTTGAATTCAGGCTGTAACACAACACAATGTGCTGAAGGCTCTGTAGCTAGTACAGTCAATGCCAAGTAGAGAAGTGACTGTCAACACAATAAAACTGATTCTACTTTTAACAGCTGAGTTACTTGGATCGTCTTGGTGACGTTGGCATGAAGTTATTTATGCATCTTTGACAACAATAAAGCTGCCATGAAGTGAAAGATACATATTTGACAAGAATAAAGCTGTGAAAATGACAGTGGCAGCCAACATTCAGTCTTAATGGCGACAGAAGTTTGGCAGCGTTTCTCATAACACTCCATTGAGCAACACACCTAATGTAAACACATCTATAAAAACTGTTCCCGCCCAAATCGGGCTACAGTGTTTTGTGTTTAGACTTGTTTCTAGTTCTTGCACCAATCATACTGTGCTTGATGATTTCACGACTTGTTATTTAAAGCCTGCAGGTATAATTATTTCAGACTTTTTTTGTCTCTCTATGTGTCACTTTTTGACTGATTCAAAACGGCAGTTTTCTGTTGTTGTTGTGAGGATCATTACTAGACGTAGTAGAGATTCTAACAGGGTCATACATGTCCACAACAAGTCTTAAAATTCATTTTTTAAGACGTAACAACTCATTACGATTGAAGTGTTACAGAATACCTTCCAATCTAAATCTCCTGGTTTTCAGACATTACCAAGAACCCTGTCTGATGGTTCTGGTGAGGTTGAGGGTCAAAGGAGAATGCTTAGGTCACACCAATGAAAAGAAGTCCAACATGTTTTTTATTACATAATTATCTGTCACGTGTAATAAATATTTAGAAATATGTTTTAAAGATATAATTGCACTTTTCTCTGACATTAATTTTTAACCAATATCTCTGCTTCGCTGACATTAATGCTCCCAGTTCAATGTACAGTGGGGCAAAAAAGTATTTAGTCAGCCACCAATTGTGCAAGTTCTCCCATTTAAAAAGCTGAGAGAGGCCTGTAATTTTCATCATAGGTGCACTTCAACTATGGCAAGAGAAAAAAATCCAGAAAATCACATTGGAGGATTTTTAATGAATTTATTTGCAAATTATGGTGGAAAGTAAGTATTTGGTCAATAATTTGATTTTTTTTCTCATTTTGTCTGTCATAGTTGAAGTGTATCTACGATGAAAATTACAGGCCTCTCTTGTCTTTTTAAGTGGGAGAACTTGCACAATTGGTGGCTGACTAAATACTTTGAATACTTTGATGACGGTGCTCATTGTGGACATAATGTCCTAGCTAAGATATTTCTCAGTAGGCCTTCACATTTTACTGCTCAGAAACCAAACATGACACTTGCAATCTGTACCTTTCAAAGGGTGTATAGACAGTACTGTTAGTGCTTTCAGTGTAAATAGACAGTACTGGTTCAGTGTGTACAGACAGTACTGTTTCAGTGTGTACAGACAGTACTGTTTCAGTGTGTACAGACAGTTCTGTTTCAGTGTGTACAGACAGTACTGTTTCAGTGTGTACAGACAGTACTGTTTCAGTGTGTACAGACTGTACTGTTTCAGTGTGTACAAACAGTACTGTTTCAGTGTGTACAGACAGTACTGGTTCAGTGTGTACAGGCAGTACTGTTTCAGTGTGTATAGACAGTACTGTTTCAGTGTGTACAGACAGTACTGTTTCAGTGTGTACAGACAGTACTGTTTCAGTGTGTACAGACAGTACTGTTTCAGTGTGTACAGACAGTACTGTTTCAGTGTGTACAGACAGTACTGTTTCAGTGTGTACAGACAGTACTGTTTCAGTGTGTACAGACAGTACTTTTCAGTGTGTACAGACAGTACTGTTTCAGTGTGTACAGACAGTACTGTTTCAGTGTGTACAGACAGTACTTTTCAGTGTGTACAGACAGTACTGTTTCAGTGTGTACAGACAGTACTTTTCAGTGTGTACAGACAGTACTGTTTCAGTGTGTACAGACAGTACTGTTTCAGTGTGTACAGACAGTACTTTTCAGTGTGTACAGACAGTACTTTTCAGTGTGTACAGACTGTACTGTTCGTGCTTTCATAAATCGGAAGGACAGCAATGATGGCTGCTGAAGCTATGGAATAGTTCCAATGGTCATTTTGGTTCATTTTAATTTGAACTGAGTGTAAGTCATTCCTAGGGTTGCCAAACATAGATGTGAACTGGCAGTAATCTGCTGCATGACTTGTTTAATCCCCACTAACACGTCAGCATGTTTCCAAACAAACCTGCGATTTTACATGTACAATTTGGCCACGATGAGAGAGGAGGAAGTCTAGTGTATGTACAGGTCATCCCTTTCCTGTCGTCAAATGACTTAGTAGAGTCATGAGTGGAATGTTTCTTAATAGGATTCATCATTTAATTATTAATCAATAAACATTATTTTGCAAAAACGTGCCCAGAAAAATCCTGTGATTTTATGTCAAACGGTTTTGTTATATTTCAGTCTTCTGTGATGTATGTAAAGTGTCATATTGGGATGCAAACTCTAAATGGAATGCATTTCAACTCTATATCAGCCCATAACCATGTGTGTGAGGTGTATACTTCTGTTTCAAAGTAGATTTGTTTAAGACTACTAAGAAACTGCTCTGTGTGACCCTGAATTAAACCAACCATAGTATAGGTTAATAAGCCTTCTGCAACCCACCCAAACTAATGAATACTGAGTCCAATATAACAAGTTGTCTTTTAGAACAAAAAAAACAAATAGGTCTTTGTGATTCGTTGTTTTTCACAGTTACGTCTAGAGGAAAAGGTTTTATCAAAGAACCTCATTGGTCAATTGTGATGTTTTAATTTTAAGATAGAAGTATTGTATTCATGTTTTTGTTGATTATGTTGATAACATTATTGTTGTCATTTGTGTTTATGACAGGCATAGCACCAATACATTCCTTGTAAATGAACATTGAAAATGTACACAATCAGAAAGTGGAACTGTATAGTAAAACAGAAAGGGGGAAGGGATGGTTAAACCACTTTCAGTTCAGGTGATTAGGAGGAGGAAGGGTCTCTCTTTACATAACACTGCCTGGTTTATTAATGTTCCCATAAGTACAGTGACAATATTGAAGTTACTCATTGTTACATTGCACTTACACTGTACTTAGGGTTACGGCAAGGCGCAGGGCTGGTTAGGATTACTGCTGTAAGCACAGTATAACAATGAGTAATCACAATAATGATTACATTGTACAGTAATTACAGTAATAATGACACAGTAATAATTACACAGTAATAATTACAGTAATAATGAGACAGTAATGAGTGAGATAATGTGAAGAGGTGTTGTGAGGTGTTTCATGTATCAACAACGTGAGGATGAGGATGGGCGGTGTATAGAGGTGAAGTACAGTACCTGTGGAAGAACAGCAGGATGGACAGCGTGGTCTGGTCGATGTTGCTGTTGCAGATGCCCTCGTTGAGCAGGTAACAGGGGTCTCTGACCACAGACTCCAGAGAGTCCAGCCTCATCATGCTGTTCAGCTTGTCTGTGTTCACGTTCTGGTTCTGGAACGTCAGCTGCTCACGGAACTGGCGGAAGTGGCTGAGCGACGTGGGGCTGCCCATCAGAGGGGTGCTTTGGCCTCTGCCCTCACCCCCTCCTCCAGCTGGGTCGTCACAGTTGGCCAGGTCCAGGCAGCAGGAGCAGCAGTCCAGACCGATGGGAGAGCGACATTCTTCTCCTTCTGACATGATGACAGCAGATCAGGCAGTCAGGTCAGCAGAATACCTTGAGGGACTGGAGAGACGAGGACAGAGCTCCACAGCAGGAGAGAGAGGTATAAAGAGAGAAAGAGAAAGACCGTGGCACTGGTCTCTCTTCTTCTCAGGCTTGTAGTTGTTTTTGTGTGTAAGGTGTATTCCTCAGCATACGCAGAGGGAAGGATTGCCTCCCTCCAGGTTCTCTGGATTGGTTGTGTTGGTAAGTCAAGTGTCCCCAGCTTCCTCCTCTTCCCTGAGAGTAGGCAGTCAGTCGTGTCTCCCTGACTCTCAAACTCGTCACGTTAATAAGGCTATGTTTGCTTTGGTTGTGAGACACTCGCTTCTGAGAGTTAGCCAATGCTGTGCTGTCTGTGTCTGTGGAGGAGAGAGAGTTAGCCAATGTTGTGCTGTCTGTGTCTGTGGGAGAGCGAGAGTTAGCCAATGCTGTGCTGTCTGTGTCTGTGGAGGAGAGAGAGTTAGCCAATGCTGTGCTGTCTGTGTCTGAGTCGAACACACTCGCCCTGATTCAGCGGGAACGCGTTTCAAAGCTGCTTATCACTTCTTTTTTTTGCCCAACGTTTGCGTGCTTAGAGACAGAGGGAGGGAGGTGGGGAAACCATGTGATTGGTAGACGGCTGGCCCTCCTCTTTCTCTGCTCTCTCAACTGCTACATCACGATTGTTATTATTAAAGAGAGAGGGAGAGAGAGGAAGCAAGAGAGACACAGAGAGAGACACAGAGAGAGAAAGAGAGAGAGAGAGAGACACAGAGAGAAAGAGAGCAACAGAGAGAGAGAAAGAGAGTGACAGGGAGACAGGGAGAGCGAGAGAAAGAGGAAGAGAGAGCATGAACACATACGGAAAATCGAATTAGCATACTAAAAAATCCCTATCAAAATCCTTCAGTTTAAACTAGAGATATCATTGGATGCGTCTCAATCAACCTCATCCGTCTATTCGCACTTCCGCATCTGTGGTGAATGGTGACAGAGCTGCAGCAGTGTTTGTCAGACCATGAGACATCCCGAAAATTGGTCTCACAAAATCGTCTGTAGTGTCCAAATGATTTGGCCTACATTATGACCCCTCTACGGAAAGATGAGATTCATGACATCGATGTTCTCCGTTTTGCTCTAAGATGCCCACAAGCGGTCCTGGGACTAGTCTGACGTCGGTGCCGCCGATCTGCCAACTTCTGTCTGTAGCGTCCGAACAGTTTGAGTTACACACTAATATGACCCCTCTGTGTTGAGACTCTCACGAAGGTGCGACACGTACATGTTGGTTGTTATGCTCTACGACGCCCACAGTCCTCACAAGACTCGTCTGAAGGTCCCCTGGTACCAGTTGTAAAAATGAATGAAAGTACATACGGAGACTGTTTAGTGCCCCACCCCCAAATAAAGTGTCAAATACATGTTTAAAACAATTATACATTTCCTCATTTCCTGAGTCAGCCTGGGGGTTGGGACTATCTGTTGTTAAAATTCAAATCAAAATTATCCTTGGTATGACCATCTTAAAACAGAACAGCTTAGTAGAACCTAATTGTAACGGCTTTCTTCCTGGGAAGGTGAGGCGGACCAAAACACAGCGTTGTTATAGTTCATGGTTCTTTAATAAGAGACACTTAACATGAACACAACTACCAAACAATAACCGTAAAAGTCCTAACTGGTGGTTAAAACACAAAGACAGGAAACAATCACCCACAAAATACCCAAAGAATATGGCTGCCTAAATATGGTTCCCAATCAGAGACAACAATAAACACTGATTGAGAACCAATCCAGGCAACCATAGACTTACCTAGACAACTAAACTGAACCCCATAAATCTACAAAAAAAAACCTAGACAAGACAAAACACATAAATCACCCATATCACACCCTGGCCTAACCAAAATAATAACGAAAACAAAGATAACTAAGGCCAGGGCGTGACACTAATGGCAGTTCATAAAGACATACACATCTATAGGGAGGCTCAGGCCAATCAGAATTGAGTGACTATTAATAGTAAGAGAGGGGGGTAAATGTACGTGAATGTGGCATATTTTGTCAAATGTACATTTTCACACTCAATGGGCACAAACAAAAGAGCATGTCTGTAATATTTATAGTTCATCCATTTCAAGTTTGATCAAGTCAAGATAGTAAACATCAATATTTGCAATCTTCTCAGTTTGTCCCCAGTTTGTTTATTGTGCTAAGTGAATTTCGATATCTGGCCCATAACACAGACAAAGTAAGTGTGTTGTTTTCTCAAGCAACAGTATCACAAGCTAGAAAATAGAATCTAATTACATTTGAATTGAAAGTTATATCCTGCAGGCCATGGCTGCCAGCCTGCCACAGTAAAATCAAATGGTTTTCATTATACAAAGTAAGTAAACAGATAGCCCTTGATTTAATTAAGTTAGGGGAACTTATCTATCCAGAGTGTGATTAAGTTAAGGGAACTTATCTATCCAGAGTGTGATTAAGTTAGGGGAACTTATCTATCCAGAGTGTGATTAAGTTAAGGGAACTTATCTATCCAGAGTGTGATTAAGTTAGGGGAACTTATCTATCCAGAGTGTGATTAAGTTAAGGGAACTTATCTATCCAGAGTGTGATTAAGTTAAGGGAACTTATCTATCCAGAGTGTGATTAAGTTAAGGGAACTTATCTATCCAGAGTGTGATTAAGTTAAGGGAACTTATCTATCCAGAGTGTGATTAAGTTAAGGGAACTTATCTATCCAGAGTGTGATTCATTTAGAGGAACGTATCTATCCAGAGTGTGATTAAGTTAAGGGAACCTATCTATCCAGAGTGTGATTAAGTTAAGGGAACTTATCTAACCAGAGTGTGATTAAGTTAAGGGAACTTATCTATCCAGAGTGTGATTAAGTTAAGGGAACTTATCTATCCAGAGTGTGATTAAGTGAAGGGAACTTATCTATCCAGAGTGTGATTAAGTTAGGGGAACTTATCTATCCAGAGTGTGATTAAGTTAAGGGAACTTTTCTATCCAGAGTGTGATTAGGTTAGTACACTATCAGCTTTGCAGTGAAGACAGAATAGAACAATGAGAAGATATCATGGCTTATTGAAAGCAGGCGTCAAATTCAAATGTTTGCATTGCGTTGTGCTCAGCAGTATCAATTAAACAGAGGAAATATCTGTCTGTTGCTTTGTTGAGTGTCTGATGATGTCCTCGGGCAGTGGAGCCCTTGGATGCATCCCAAATGACGTACTATGCACTACTTTTGACCAGGGCCCAATAGCGTGCCATTTTGGGATGTACCCTTTTTGCTGGGAAATCAGGTAGAAGCTGTGAATGAAGTGGAATGAAAGAAACACTGCCCTCTATTGGCGCTGATAAAAAGTGAGTCAGCCTGGCGATTCACTCGAAGTGAGTCAGCCTGGCGATTCACTCGAAATGAGTCAGCCTGGCGATTCACTCGAAATGAGTCAGCCTGGCGATTCACTCGAAGTGAGTCAGCCTGGCGATTCACTCGAAATGAGTCAGCCTGGCGATTCACTCTAAATGAGTCAGCCTGGCGATTCACTCTAAATGAGTCAGCCTGGCGATTCACTCGAAGTGAGTCAGCCTGGCGATTCACTCGAAGTGAGTCAGCCTGGCGATTCACTCGAAGTGAGTCAGCCTGGCGATTCACTTGAAGTGAGTCAGCCTGGCGATTCACTCGAAGTGAGTCAGCCTGGCGATTCACTCGAAGTGAGTCAGCCTGGCGATTCACTCGAAATTCTTCCGCTTCTCTGTCATACGCGAGCAACTTTAGTCTGACACTGCCGTCGTTGATGTCGTTTGTGGCGACGAATGGCACGAGGGGCGTTGTACAAAAAACAAAAGTTGTCATTTCTGACCAATCAGAGTGTCAAAGACAATGACATGTTTTCAAACCGCCGCCTTTACTGACTCTGGTCCAACCCATCACCTCTGGACCAGTCTAACGGCTCTGAATGTGTTGGTATTCTGTGAAGGGTCTGGGAGGTACTCAGATCCAGACTCATCGAGGAGGAGAAACTAATGTCCGTGGCTTGGCGTACAGTGGTGTAGAGCAGTTTTACATTTTGCCATGATGCTGAGAGAAAATGTTGCTGTTTTAGAGCTCAGGGATTCTTGAAAGAGGCAATCTCAATATGTGTCTTCATATTAATATAATTTGAAATATATATTAGTATGAGCTATCAAACCATGTAAAGAAACAACCTATTTTTCTCCTATATAAGATGCAACTTACAAAAGTCATTTGTGTTTAAATCCCTTTATTGTTTAATTCTAAGATTAGATTATTCAAATGTGTAATACTGTCACGGCCTTCGTCGGAATGAGACCAAGGTGCGGCATGGTGAGCGTACATTTTCTTTATTTATATAAAATGTCGCCAACAAAACAAGAAATAACAACAACAACAAAAAAAGACTGTGCCGCTTACAAGGGCTATAGTACCCCTAACAACGACAACTTCCCACAATGACAAAAGGGAACAAGGCTGCTTAAGTATGATTCCCAATCAGAGACAACGATAGACAGCTGTCCCTGATTGAGAACCATACCCGCCCAAAACATAGAAATACAAAAACATAGAAAACAGGACATAGAATACCCACCCAAGTCACACCCTGACCAAACCAAATAGAGACATAACAAGGCTCGCTAAGGTCAGGGCGTGACAAATACAAATCTCCAAATGTGTGTTTGTTCTGTTTTATAGCACTATTACATTTCTAGATTTAGAAAAAAAGAACTTTCGTAAAGCAACTTTCGTATGTCTAGTACTAACGACATGCTTTGAGTAAAGCCAGTGTTTCTATGTTTGCGGATGACTCAACACTATACACGTCAGCTACTACAGCCACTGAAATGACAGCAACACTTAGCAAAGAGTAAAAATTGTATTTGGGACAAATCATTCACTAAACCCTTAACCTCAACTAAATCTTGTAATGAATAATGTGGAAATTGAGTATGTTGAGATGACTTATTGTTGCATCAATAAACATATTGATGCAACAGTAGCTAAGATGGGGAGACGTCTGTCCATAATAAAGCACTTCTCTACTTTCTTAACAGAACTATCAACAAGCCAGGTCCTACAGGCTCTAGTTTTTTCCCACCTGGACTACTGTTCAGTAGTGTGGTCAGGTGCCACAAAGAGGGATCTTGGAAAATTACAACTGTCTCAGAACAGGGCAGCACAGCTGGCCGTTAGATGTACACAGAGAGCTAACATTAATGATATGCATGTCAATATCTCTTGGCTCAAATGTGGAGGAGAGGTTGACTTCATCACTACTTGTTTTTGTAAGAAGTGTTGACAAGCTGAATGCACCAAGCTGTCAGTTTAAACAACCAGCACACAGCTCAGAAACCCATTCCGTTCTGTACAAGTCAGAACTGTAGGATAAATGAAGGGGGCAAACAGACAATGAAAACTTTTGTAATATTCAACGCTTTACATTTCTCTAAAACAGTTTATAGGCTATTTGTGCACCAACCAAGTTAGAACAGTAGGCGAAATTAAGAGGGGAAAATATCTCAAATGATTAGTGTAAGGCAGTTTGAACACCGTTGAACACATGTTTCGAACACATGTCAAAAGAGATACAGGTCATGTAACACTATTTGACACATTAAATGATATGTTATTTGGGACAGGTCAAATAACACAGTTCTATTATAGAATGTATAGTTACAGTTCTATTATAGAATTTGCAGGTGCAAGCCAAGCACCACCACTACTATCAGTATAACACAGTTCTATTATAGAATGTGGTGTGTGCTGAATTTGCAGGTGCAAGCCAAGCACCACCACTACTATCAGTATAACACAGTTCTATTATAGAATGTGGTCTGTGCTGAATTTGCAGGTGCAAGCCAAGCACCACCACTACTATCAGTAGCACTGTCAAAGCTGTACAAAACAATACAAGCACACACCGGGACACGAACGGTGTGTTTACAATACCGTGTTGGTGAAAATAGACCAAATTATTAGGGTTAGAGGCACCGGGGCTGCTAACCGCTTACTACACAACATACACTTAGTATTACTTTATTAGCTATAGTATACATATCTCCCTGGAATATTGCATCATTTATGCAGCAGCTTACAAGACATTTTTGGACTCCCCTTGTTGTGTTCACTTGAACAGGAAGGTGGCGCTGTGGTCTCTGGGGGGAAAAACCACACAGCCACTCCATTGAATAGCAGGCTGACGTTAGTGGTTTCTTTGTAACACTTGCAAGTTAGACACTGATTCCTTCCAAAAGACTCAATGTGCGATTTCCAGCTTCTTGTGTCTTGTCTTTATGTCTGATGGACGATGAGCACTGATACGTTTAAGCTGTAGTTTCTCTTCGTTATTTCTCTTCATATGACAAGGATTAAAAGGGATTTGTCAGTAGACTGTTGACTTTATTCATGATGATGACATGCTACCTAAGATTTTCAAAGTATGATGTTGACATGATCAGTCCAATCAAAGCTGCTGTACATATAACGTGGTTTGACATCATTTTATCTGTGGCCAATGACCTTGAGCCTTCTTGGAAGGGCACTTGTAATATAACTCTATGGCAGGAACAAAAGCGTTGACATTTTGGATGTCTACCCTTACTAAGGACTTTTAACTGGGTGATGACGTACTGTCCCCATGAGTGACAGAACACTGAGCCAATCACGGCGCAACACTTTATATTTTCTGCTGGCTCTCCCCGCCATCACAGAGCTAGGCTGAAACACCTGCATTTTGGAGCTGCCTTACTCAAGAAAACAAAAAAGAGACCATGTGTGTATGTAGCTTTATTAACTTATTGATACATATATATTGTTTTTACGTTGTTTGCAAACTGATATGTGACACGTATTAATACAAAAAAAACATACAAAACAAGTAAGCCCACTCCAAAAATGTATTTATTTACACACATATACATACATATATATATAATTATTTTTTGCACAAAATGTGGGCTCTGCCCCACCTGACCTGAATGATGTGTCGCCACTGACTTCTACCATTTGTCATGTGGGACGTAGCTCTGGGGGGTTTCCAGTACAATGTGGAGGAGTGGATAGTGTGGTAGTTTTATTTTTTGTCTTCAATCCCAACAGCATGGAATATATGTCATTGGACATGTGTACAGTATGTGACTCTGAAGTATTTAGGGTTTTACTGCCCCCCATTGGAAATAAAGGTGTACTACTGGTGTTAAGGCATTGCCTCACAATCGGAAAGATTCTGAGGATGAAAAAATACACTAGAGGGTGCAACAAGCAAACATAAAAACTAACTGAATCCTAAATATAACAACAAACCGAATCTCAAACATAAAAATGAACTGAATCCCAAACTTAAAAATGAACTGAATCCCAAACTTAAAAACTAACTGAATCTCAAACATAAAAAAACGAACTGAATCTCAAACAAAAACTCTCTGTATCTCACAGCATCATCTACACCATATGATCTCAGCTGTCTCCATGTCATTATTGGTCAAATGTATTGATGACAGATTCACAAGTCTTACTTTGAAAATAAGTCTATGCGTACTTAAATCAGATGCATGTTTCAGTATTTAATGTGCCAAACTTTCAGTCAACGATGACCTTCCTCAGAGCAAGACAAAGATTTGACAGAGCTTATGGTATCTGAAGGCATTACAGAGTGATAGGCAGACATGATGCATTTAGTCTAGATCAGTGATCTGGACATAAAACTGTCACATGGAATCATTACGCATTCTAAGATTCTGTTCTAAGATTCTGTTCTAAGATTCTCTCTCCTGCTGTACAGCAGAGATAATTCAGGATAAAGGAGCATCAGTTAGATGAGACACAATATCAAATCTAACATCTATTTTAGACACCCTTGTGAACCACACTATTGTTCTGTACACTCCACAGCGTTTTAACCTTGAAATGACCTCGGCAGGACTCACTCATTTGTTGAGCTAAAGCCAGTCAGATTGTGTTCTGTTACTCCAGATACTCCTGCATCAAAGCTGAGGGACTAGACAGACAGAGCAGTCAGTGGTATCAAGCTGAACACGGGTAGGTGAGCTGAACATGGGTAGAGTCAGCTGAACACGGGTAGGATCAGGCATTGGCAGGTAGTGAGTTAACCTTTCTTGGGCAGGGGGCAGTATTTTCAAGAAAAGGAAAAACGTGCCCAAAGTAAAGTGCCTGTTACTATGAGCCTGTTACTATGAGCCTGTTAGTATGAGCCTGTTACTATGTGCCTGTTACTATGAGCCTGTTACTATGAGCCTGTTACTATGAGCCTGTTACTATGAGCCTGTTACTATGAGCCTGTTACTATGAGCCTGTTACTATGAGCCTGTTACTATGAGCCTGTTACTAATATGTGCCTGTTACTATGAACCTGTTACTATGAGCCTGTTACTATGAGCCTGTTACTATGAGCCTGTTACTATGAGCCTGTTACTATGAGCCTGTTACTATGAGCCTGTTACTATGAGCCTGTTACTAATATGTGCCTGTTACTATGAGCCTGTTACTAATATGTGCCTGTTACTATGAGCCTGTTACTATGAGCCTGTTACTAATATGTGCCTGTTACTATGAGCCTGTTACTAATATGTGCCTGTTACTATGAGCCTGTTACTATGAGCCTGTTACTATGAGCCTGTTACTAATATGTGCCTGTTACTATGAGCCTGTTACTAATATGTGCCTGTTACTATGAGCCTGTTACTATGAGCCTGTTACTATGAGCCTGTTACTATGAGCCTGTTACTAATATGTGCCTGTTACTATGAGCCTGTTACTATGAGCCTGTTACTAATATGTGCCTGTTACTATGAGCCTGTTACTATGAGCCTGTTACTAATATGTGCCTGTTACTATGAGCCTGTTACTATGAGCCTGTTACTAATATGTGCCTGTTACTATGAGCCTGTTACTATGAGCCTGTTACTAATATGTGCCTGTTACTATGAGCCTGTTACTATGTGCCTGTTACTAATATGTGCCTGTTACTATGAGCCTGTTACTATGAGCCTGTTACTATGAGCCTGTTACTATGAGCCTGTTACTATGAGCCTGTTACTAATATGTGCCTGTTACTATGAGCCTGTTACTATGAGCCTGTTACTATGAGCCTGTTACTATGAGCCTGTTACTATGAGCCTGTTACTATGGGCCTGTTACTATGAGCCTGTTACTAATATGTGCCTGTTACTATGAGCCTGTTACTATGAGCCTGTTACTAATATGTGCCTGTTACTATGAGCCTGTTACTATGAGCCTGTTACTATGAGCCTGTTACTATGAGCCTGTTACTATGAGCCTGTTACTATGAGCCTGTTACTAATATGTGCCTGTTACTATGAGCCTGTTACTATGAGCCTGTTACTAATATGTGCATGTTACTATGAGCCTGTTACTAATATGTGCCTGTTACTATGAGCCTGTTACTATGAGCCTGTTACTATGAGCCTGTTACTATGAGCCTGTTACTAATATGTGCCTGTTACTATGAGCCTGTTACTATGAGCCTGTTACTATGAGCCTGTTACTATGAGCCTGTTACTATGAGCCTGTTACTATGAGCCTGTTACTAATATGTGCCTGTTACTATGAGCCTGTTACTATGAGCCTGTTACTATGAGTCTGTTACTATGAGCCTGTTACTATGAGCCTGTTACTATGTGCCTGTTACTATGAGCCTGTTACTAATATGTGCCTGTTACTAATATGTGCCTGTTACTATGAGCCTGTTACTATGAGCCTGTTACTAATATGTGCCTGTTACTATGAGCCTGTTACTATGAGCCTGTTACTAATATGTGCCTGTTACTATTAGCCTGTTACTATGAGCCTGTTACTAATATGTGCCTGTTACTATGAGCCTGTTACTATGAGCCTGTTACTAATATGTGCCTGTTACTATGAGCCTGTTACTATGAGCCTGTTACTATGAGCCTGTTACTATGAGCCTGTTACTATGAGCCTGTTACTAATATGTGCCTGTTACTATGAGCCTGTTACTATGAGCCTGTTACTAATATGTGCCTGTTACTATGAGCCTGTTACTAATATGTGCCTGTTACTATGAGCCTGTTACTAATATGTGCATGTTACTATGAGCCTGTTACTAATATGTGCCTGTTACTATGAGCCTGTTACTATGTGCCTGTTACTATGAGCCTGTTACTAATATGTGCCTGTTACTAATATGTGCCTGTTACTAATATGTGCCTGTTACTATGAGCCTGTTACTATGAGCCTGTTACTAATATGTGCCTGTTACTAATATGTGCCTGTTACTATGAGCCTGTTACTATGTGCCTGTTACTAATATGTGCCTGTTACTATGAGCCTGTTACTATGAGCCTGTTACTAATATGTGCCTGTTACTATGAGCCTGTTACTATGAGCCTGTTACTAATATGTGCCTGTTACTATGAGCCTGTTACTAATATGTGCCTGTTACTATGAGCCTGTTACTATGAGCCTGTTACTATGTGCCTGTTACTATGAGCCTGTTACTACTATGTGCCTGTTACTAATATGTGCCTGTTACTAATATGTGCCTGTTACTATGAGCCTGTTACTATGAGCCTGTTACTAATATGTGCCTGTTACTAATATGTGCCTGTTACTATGAGCCTGTTACTATGTGCCTGTTACTAATATGTGCCTGTTACTATGAGCCTGTTACTATGAGCCTGTTACTAATATGTGCCTGTTACTATGAGCCTGTTACTATGAGCCTGTTACTAATATGTGCCTGTTACTATGAGCCTGTTACTATGAGCCTGTTACTAATATGTGCCTGTTACTATGAGCCTGTTACTATGAGCCTGTTACTAATATGTGCCTGTTACTATGAGCCTGTTACTATGAGCCTGTTACTAATATGTGCCTGTTACTATGAGCCTGTTACTATGAGCCTGTTACTAATATGTGCCTGTTACTATGAGCCTGTTACTATGAGCCTGTTACTAATATGTGCCTGTTACTATGAGCCTGTTACTATGAGCCTGTTACTAATATGTGCCTGTTACTATGAGCCTGTTACGATGAGCCTGTTACTAATATGTGCCTGTTACTATGAGCCTGTTACTATGAGCCTGTTACTAATATGTGCCTGTTACTATGAGCCTGTTACTATAAGCCTGTTACTAATATGTGCCTGTTACTATGAGCCTGTTACTATGAGCCTGTTACTAATATGTGCCTGTTACTATGAGCCTGTTACTATGAGCCTGTTACTATGAGCCTGTTACTATGAGCCTGTTACTATGAGCCTGTTACTAATATGTGCCTGTTACTATGAGCCTGTTACTATGAGCCTGTTACTAATATGTGCCTGTTACTATGAGCCTGTTACTATGAGCCTGTTACTATGAGCCTGTTACTATGAGCCTGTTACTATGAGCCTGTTACTATGAGCCTGTTACTAATATGTGCCTGTTACTAATATGCATATATCGGTAGATTTGGATAGAAAACACTCTGAAGTTTCTAAAACTGTTAAAATTATGTCTGTGAGTATAACATAACTGATATGGCAGACGAAACCCCGAGGACAAACCAACCCCCCCACCCCCCCAAAAAAATTCAGCCTACCAGTTTTCAATGGCTGTCACTTTTATTATTAGGCGAAGTCCTCCCAGATTGCAGTTCCTAGGGCTTCCACTAGATGTCAACAGTCTTTAGAAAGAATTTCATGCCGGGTTTTGGAAAACTTTGCCAGAAATTGTAGTTTTTCTAGGTGGCTCCCATTTTGGCAATAGTGTTTCCAAGCGCGTGGAAGAGAGTGCGTTCTTTGGTATTTTTCTCCGGTAAAGACAATAACGATTCTCAGTCTTCATTTTTTTTGTTTATTTACGTATTAGGGTACCTAAGGTTTGATTATAAACGCTGTATGACTTTATTTATTAGTTTATTAGAAGTTTATTAGTAACGTTTGGGATTAATTTTGTATCCATTTTGATGGAGGGAAACTGGGTGGATTATTGACTGAAGCTCGCCAGCTAAACTGAGTTTTCATGGATATAAAGCAGGACATTATCGAACAAAAGGACCATTTGTGATGTATCTGGGACCCTTTGGAGTGCCAACAGAAGAAGATCATCAAAGGTAAGGCATTTATTATAACGCAACCTGCCTGGTTGAAATATGTTTTTCATGCTTTTGTATGTGGGGCACTGTCCTCAGATAATGGCATGGTGTGCTTTCGCCGTAAAGCCTTTTTGAAATCTGACACAGCGGCTGGATTAACAAGAAGTTAAGCTTTATTTTGATGTGTTACACTTGTGATTTTATGAAAGTTAAATATTTATAATTCTGTAGTTTGAATTTCGCGCTCTGCAATTTCACTGGATGTTGGCCAGGTGGGACATTACCGTCCCACCTGTCCATAAGAAGCTAAATCATTCAACCCTCTTGTTACCTCTTAAGGATTGTGACCAGTGGAGTAAAAGAAGGACTGTCTAAGGGAGAGGAGAGGACAGGAAAATAAAGGACAGGAGAGGACAGGGGAAAAGAAGAGAGGAGAGCAGAGCAGAGCAGTGGGTTCATACTTGGTTTCCAGACAGCGATAATTGTCTCACTCAGGCTTGAATTTCCTATAAGAATCCCCACCAACACTCCACTGCCTCCTCTTGGCACAGTGCCAGTTAAGGGTGAGTGCTTAGTGTCAGCGTCTAGCTGGAAGAGGGCACACACATCTACAGGATGAGAGAAACCTGACTGTTTCCACACACACACTTCCACTGTGAAGTCTAGGACATGTTGGAGAGATTGAGAGGAACTCAGGGTGAGACTGTGATATCTCCCCCCAGACCAATGAAAGGATTAGAGACTGCTGTATAACCCTGAGGGTCTGCCCAGGCACAGCAGGGAAGAGATCAGCCACTTTCAAATGTGACAAGATGGGAGAAATACTGTATATACTCTTTGTGCAGTAATAAATTAAATGTATTACAGTCAGACAGATACACTGATGGCAGAAAAATATACTAACATTATTACTGGAGTGAACGTATAACAGAATCAGACATATTGCTTTATTTCATATTTGATGCCAGAAATTCCCCAATAGTCGGCCCTTTCGGCCAAAATGTTTTACTTACAAAGATATATATTTAATTTCAGGTCTTGGACATAAAATCCTCACCAAATCACAAGGAAATGATTTTAATTTGGGAAATCAGTTCCCAAGTAATCCGACGTTTAAGAGAGGCATATGTGATAGTATCTCAATGTCAATCAAGGTTTGAAACGATTCTGTTTTTCTCAAATGCTATATCTGTTTGGGATTCCGGCTGTCAGTTTACAGAGTACTGGTAAAACCAAACGGTCCCAATAAAACCAACCTGTACTGTTGAAACCAACCTGTCCCAATAAAACCAACCTGTACTGTTAAAACCAACCTGTACTGGTGAAACGAACCTGTCCCAATAAAACCAACCTGTACTGGTGAAACCAACCTGTACTGTTGAAACCAAACTGTACTGGTGAAACCAACCTGTACTGGTGAAACCAACCCGTACTGGTGAAACCAACCTGTCCAAATAAAACCAACCTGTACTGGTGAAACCAACCTGTACTGTTGAAACCAAACTGTACTGGTGAAACCAACCTGTACTGTTGAAACCAAACTGTAATGTTGAAACCAACCCGTACTGTTGAAACCAACCTGTCCCAATAAAACCAACCTGTACTGTTGAAACCAACCTTTCCCAATAAAACCAACCTGTACTGTTGAAACCAACCTGTACTGGTAAAACAAACCTGTACTGTTAAAACCAACCTGTACTGGTGAAACCAACCTGTCCCAATAAAACCAACATGTACTGGTAAAACCAACCTGCACTGGTAAAACCAACGGGTACCAATTAAACGAACCTGTCCCAATAAAACCAACCTGTACTGGTAAACCCAAACTGTCCCAATAAAACCAACATGTCCCAATAAAACTAACCTGTCCTAATAAAACCAACCTGTACTGGTAAAACCAACCTGTACCAATAAAACCAACCGGTACCAATAAAACCAACCTGTATTGTTAAAGTAGAAGGAGCCACTACTCTGACTATGACATCATGTAGGAGGAGCCACTACGCTGATTATGACATCATGTAGGAGGAGCCACTACTCTGACTATGACATAATGTAGGAGGAGCCACTACTCTGACTATGACATCAATTTGGCGGTGCCACTACTCTGCTTATGACATCAAGTAGGATGTGCCACTACTCTGACATAATGTAGAAGGAGCCACTACGCTGACTATGAAATCAATTTGGAGGAGCCACTACTCTGACTATGACATCAAGTTGTAGGAGCCACTACTCTAACTATGACATCAAGTAGGAGGAGCCACTACTCTGACTATGACATCATGTAGAAGGAGCCACTACTCTGACTGTGACATCAAGTAGGAGGAGCCACTACTCTGACTATGACATCAAGTAGGAGGAGCCACTACTCTGACTATGACATCATGTAGAAGGAGCCACTACTCTGACTGTGACATCAAGTAGGAGGAGCCACTACTCTGACTATGACATCAAGTAGGAGGAGCCACTACTCTGACTATGACATCAAGTAGTAGGAGCCACTACTCTGACTATGACATCAAGTAGGAGGAGCCACTACTCTGACTGTGACTGTGACATCAAGTAGAAGGAGCCACTACTCTGACTATGACATCAAGTAGGAGGAGCCACTACTCTGACTATGACATCAAGTAGTAGGAGCCACTACTCTGACTATGACATCAAGTAGGAGGAGCCACTACTCTGACTATGACATCAAGTAGAAGGAGCCACTACTCTGACTATGAAGTAGGTAGTGACAAAAGCTGAATCTTCTCCTCAGCCACTGTAATAGAGCAGAGTTTAAAAAAAGAAGAAGATTCTGTTGGCAGCTGATGTACTTGGATGTAAATTATTCAGATGAAGTCACACCATCATCTTTAACGATCTCCTCGAAGACCTACTTCCTCATCTTACAGACATGTACTTCTCCCTCTCATGTGACACGGCACGTCCACCCAGGTCTGTAGAACACTATGTACCAAACGGTGTCATTTCTTCATTGGACCATGGTCAAAACTAGTGCCCTCCATAGGGAATAGGATGGTATTTGTTACTAGGGTAAAGCCTTGCAATAGAATAAACATATCAGCTGGACAGAAGACAAAGAACAGTGGCCATGTTTTGATTTCAGTGTGTGCCCTTTTTTAATGATCACTGTCCAAATATCTAGATTTCGCAGACAGTGTTTTGCTCTGAAAACAGAAATAGGCTGAATTGCGTCAGACCTTAAAGCAGTAATGGTATTCTTCTACATTAAATGTGAGTTCGATTTGCTTAGATCTCACTCTGTTTTCTGTTGCCTGGAAGGCTCTCTGAGCCAGTACAGTACTCTATGTGTTTTCATTGTCTTTATTTTGCCAGTAATTTAATCAGTTTATTCTACTTTTTAATATTACTGCCATTTTAATTTTCCCCATTAATAAAATGGTAGATTATGTATAATGGAGGTAAAATGTTGAAGGCAGGCTGCAGAATTCTGAGGACATTATGTTATGCAGTTTAAAAAAGTTCAATCATTATTTTTTTCCATATCGCTCACTCTCAGGCCATTAAGACTCCATTTCATCACTCACTCTCAGGCCATTAGGACTCCATTTCATCACTCACTCTCAGGCCATTAAGACTCCATTTCATCACTCACTCTCAGGCCATTAAGACTCCATTTCATCACTCACCCTCAGACCATTAAGACTCCATTTCATCACTCACTCTCAGGCCATTAGGACTCCATTTCATCACTCACTCTCAGGCCATTAAGACTCCATTTCATCACTCACTCTCAGGCCATTAAGACTCCATTTCATCACTCACCCTTAGACCATTAAGACTCCATTTCATCACTCACTCTCAGGCCATTAGGACTCCATTTCATCACTCACTCTCAGGCCATTAAGACTCCATTTCATCACTCACTCTCAGGCCATTAAGACTCCATTTCATCACTCACTCTCAGGCCATTAAGACTCCATTTCATCACTCACTCTCAGGCCATTAGGACTCCATTTCATCACTCACTCTCAGGCCATTAAGACTCCATTTCATCACTCACTCTCAGGCCATTAGGACTCCATTTCATCACTCACTCTCAGGCCATTAGGACTCCATTTCATCACTCACTCTCAGGCCATTAAGACTCCATTTCATCACTCACTCTCAGGCCATTAAGACTCCATTTCATCACTCACCCTTAGACCATTAGGACTCCATTTCATCACTCACTCTCAGGCCATTAGGACTCCATTTCATCACTCACTCTCAGGCCATTAAGACTCCATTTCATCACTCACACTTAGACCATTAAGACTCCATTTCATCACTCACTCTCAGGCCATTAAGACTCCATTTCGTCACTCACCCTCAGACCATTAAGACCCTTCCATGGCAACCCCCAAGGGAACCTTTCCCCAATAGAATATTTCCCCCACGGAACCCCACAGCTGTTGGAATTCTCACAAACAATCGCAACATTGTTTCAATAATATATAGAACTTTTCTCACAGCTCTGGTATATAAAGCTTTACTGAGGCCTTGCTCACTATTCATTCTGTGGCAGCACAATGACCAAACGATATACTGTATGTGATGCTCTTGATCCTATCTTTGATCATGACACTGGTGAGGAGGAGAGAGTCCTTGTTAAACTTTGACACAAAGTAGTCTGTGATAAATAGCACAATATGTTTCATTTGAGTATTTGTTATAGTCTAAATATTTCATACATTATGATTTTTTAAACTCAAAAACGAGTTGTATGAGCTCAGGTCAATGAGGCCTACAGGCCATAAAGAGCTAATAGAAGTTCAAAACTTGTAATGTTCACAAGAACTTAAGTTGATAAAAAGATCAAACACAACATTATCCATAATGACGTATGTATTATTATGGATTTATAATCAGCTATAATGGGGGCGGCCATTTTGGACCAGGAACACAGAATTAATTAACATGAAACGAACACAACATGAGGGTTAAAGTACAAAAGGAAAAATAAATAAGCATAAATATGGGTTGTATTTAAAATGGTGTTTGTTCTTCACTGGTTGCCCTTTTCTTGTGGCAGCAGGTCACACATCTTGCTGCTGTGATGTCACACTGTGATATTTCACCCATGGGAGTTTATCAAAATTGGATTTGTTTTCAAACTCTTTGTGGGCTTTCCCCTGGGAGGTTGTGTCTCAGTGTTGAGAGAGCCATGTGGTTAAATTGATTCATTGACTCACATGCAGCAAATGGGTTATTCTGAGCTAGTTTAAAAGCTGCCATGTCACGACAGTTCAACGATTGGTTGAACGATTGAGGCAATGTGTGTTCCTAGTTTTAGCATCTCAGTTCATGGCTGGGTAGAGA
Organism: Oncorhynchus kisutch; assembly: GCF_002021735.2. Taxonomy (NCBI): domain Eukaryota; kingdom Metazoa; phylum Chordata; class Actinopteri; order Salmoniformes; family Salmonidae; genus Oncorhynchus; species Oncorhynchus kisutch. The sequence goes on from NC_034188.2 coordinate 7,896,292, forward strand.
AAATCAACATGGTGTGTGCACATTTGTACTGTATAGGGAAACAACTGCAATGCATACACACACACACACACACACACACACACACACACACACACACACACACACACACACACACACACACACACTTTATACTGTATAATGAACCAGCCCAACTACAATACACACACACGCACATTTTATACTGTATAATGAACCAGCCCAACTGCAATACACACGCACACACACACACACACACACACACACACACACACACACACACACACACACACACACACACACACACACACACACACACACACACACACACACACACACACACACACACACACACACACACACACACACACTTTATACTGTATAATGAACCAGCCCAACTACAATACACACACACACACTCACACACACTTTATACTGTATAATGAACCAGCCCAACTGCAGTATTGCTGTGGTGGCGATGATTTTTCTTCTGTGCCTCATAGTTCATTTAATGAATTCCCTTTGGTGGTTCCACAGAGAGTGTCTCTGAGTTTTTGTCAAACACCATTAGGGCTGCTCATTCTCGAACAGCAGGTGTTTTGACGTCCGTCCCGTTTTGCAGTCTCACAGCACTTTCAGTGGGATAAACAGGGAGGTTTTGTCGCAAATGGTACCTTACTCACCTATATAGTGCAATACTTCCCTATAGGGCCTGGTCAAATGTAGTGCACTATATAGGGAATAGGGTGCCATTTTGAGACACCCATTTCATTATTATTATTATTATAGCTGAGGTGTTATTGGCTACAGGACAGACTGTGGGCTAGCTAGTTTACTCTAGTTAAGATCATATAGCTGGCTACACTAGTGTTAACTGAGGCATTCTGTTGTTTCACCCTCCCTGTTTATTTCTATGGAAATGTAATGCATAGTGTTGAGATGTGCTGTTTCAGGTTTCTACTGTGGTTTAATACTGTGTCTGTGACGTAGAAGCGTTTATTTTTGCTGTGGGACCATACTAGTGTTCTATATGAGGCAGTTCATTTGGAAAGGGGGGTGGGGGGGACACTGAACATACTGTAATAAAATGTATTGATATCTTATAGTATGGATGGGTGCCTGTCGAGTGGCGCAACGGTCTAAGGCACTGCAACGCCAGTGCTAGAGGCATCACTACAGATCTGGGTTTGATCCTGGGCTGTGCGGCAGGCGACTGAGTAGACCCATTAGGGCGGCGCACAATTGTCCGGGTTAGGGAAAGGGTTTGAGATTATTTATCTCACCGCTAGGCTACCTCACCGCTAGGCTACCTCACCGTTAGGCTACCTCACCGCTAGGCTACCTCACCGCTGGGCTGCCTCACCGCTGGGCTACCTCACCGCTGGGCTGCCTCACCGCTAGGCTGCCTCACCGCTGGGCTGCCTCACTGCTGGGCTGCCTCACCGCTGGGCTACCTCACCACTGGGCTGCCTCACCGCTAGGCTACCTCATTGCTGGGCTACCTCACCGCTAGGCTACCTCACCGCTAGGCTGCCTCACCGCTAGGCTGCCTCACCGCTAGGCTGCCTCACCGCTAGGCTACCTCACCGCTAGGCTGCCTCACCGCTAGGCTACCTCACCGCTAGGCTGCCTCACCGCTAGGCTACCTCACCGCTAGGCTACCTCACCGCTAGGCTGCCTCACCGCTAGGCTACCTCACCGCTGGGCTGCCTCACCGCTAGGCTACCTCACCGCTGGGCTGCCTCACCGCTAGGCTACCTCACCGCTGGGCTGCCTCACCGCTGGGCTGCCTCACCGCTAGGCTGCCTCACCGCTAGGCTGCCTCACCGCTAGGCTACCTCACCGCTAGGCTACCTCACCGCTAGGCTACCTGCCGCCGTTGTTTGTGCAGTTCAGCCTTCTTCTGGCACAGGAATGAGATACATATAGTCTATTCCCAATACAAACTACATAGATCAGGGCTGAGCATTTTCAACATCTGCTGTTGTCTTGTGGGAATATCTGTTCTAGCTTTCTTTATTTCCAGCTAGGGTGGGGGGGCTTAGTATTTCACCTATATGTCTTTGAGCCAGCCACTTGATTCCCCTAGCTAGCAGATGATGCAGATAGACAGTCAGTCAGACTGACAGATTGGACTTTTTCTGCTCCTGACAAGTCGTGACCCCTTTGTTTGGGAGGTTGCAGAAGTTCTATTTTAGAAGGTTCCATGAACCACCCATGGGTAGACAGGAGAGGAGACAAGGAGGTAAGAGCAGGACACACACACACACACACACACACACACACACACACACACACACACACACACACACACACACACACACACACACAAAGGAGCAGGGTGGGGCCGGATGGGGTCTCACGTCATGTTGCTGTATGTGCCACTTTGTACCTGACATTTTAAGTACCCACAGCTCCGCTTCTCCTCCTCCTCCTCCTCCTCCTCCACTGAAAGCTGGGCTATTCCCATGTCAAGCTCAGTCAGACCACTATGACAAAAGGTCTTTCAGCACACATGCATATTTTACAAGCTCTTTCTGTCCTCTGGCTTTGCTATCTAGATTCTAAATGCATTCATCTAATCTGTCCCACTCTCTGGATCCCTCCCAAATGGCACCCTGTTTCCTAGTGCACAATTTATTTTTATTTTTTTACCACAGCCCTGGTAGTGCACTTTATAGGCAATACGGCTCCATTTGGGACGCAGGTTCTATGTTGTGGGAAATGACAGAACAACACAATCGGGGGGCATATTTGGCTTGCTGTGCCACTCCCTAACTATATTTATAGACTGCACTGGGACCTGTCAATGCTCCCCAAAGGAATAGGGCAACATATTAGGCATTGTTCCTTCCTGTGTGTGAAGAAAGGGGGTTGTTTTTACATAGAGGGTTACTCTCTCGAAGATCCACCAACACAATGGATGGGATCGCCATCAAACTCATTGCCTGGCATGTAGATACAGTGAGGTACAGTCATACCTACAGTCATGCCTATATGAGACATATGGGAGATGTTGTTGTAATGAAGTCATATTCTAAAACACAGAGGTTTTAGAATATGAAAAGGAAAGGAAAGACACTGATATGAACATGTTTCTGTCAGTTCTGCTTTGTTAGTCATGACAGACGGTGTTGTTCGGTGTTGTTCTTCCCGACTGACTCAGAACAGCAACATCGGCTGTCCACGGATTGCATTAAAGACGCCTGATTTCATGACTGGCAACGTGTATATCACAAATCACCTTGACATCTAAATCACAGCTCTCTATCCTTCTCTCTCCTTCTCTTTTTCCCTCTCCCTCCTTCTCTTTTTCTCTATTTCCCTCTCCCTCTCTCTTCCCCTCTCCCTCTCTCTTCCCCTCTCCCTCTCTCTTCCTCTCTCCCTCTGTCACGGCTTCTAGGAGTAGTGGGTGGAGGAGTCAGGCGCAGAGAGCAGAGGTAGTTCAATCGTGGTCCTTTATTCCAGGACAAGTAACGGTGATGCCAAACAGGCGCATCACTTAACGAGCCCAACAGTAGGACCAAACAGTCCGGAGGAAAGAGTCCACGAGAATCCACACACACATGAACAGAAAAACAAGCCCGCATGAACATGAACATGGAGTTTTCATGTGAATAAAACGATTCATTTCTCTGACTCACATCTGTTGCAAAACAGAAACACTGGATTATTACAGAGTTTATTAATTATTCATGAGGTACTGCCTGAATGTATCCCACATGGCACCCCTAGTCCGTATGTACTTTTGACCAGGGCTCATAGGGCTCTATATAGGGAATACGGGGCCAATTTTGGGACACAGACACTGCAATTAAATGCAGCCTGAAACATTGAGGAAAAACCAAACAGAAAACCCAGAAAATGAGACAGTCAGTGCAAATCTTAAAAACATGAATCATGATGTTGTTCCTTTTATGTCTCGTAATAAACATGGAGTGTACTCTTATTCAGACAGGACATGTGAATGGCCAAGTTGCAAAGATGGTGCCGACAGCAGAGAAGCTCTGCTTCTAGATTCTAAACAACTTTGCAGTATTTTGTTTTTGTGTGTGTTATTTCTTACATTATTAGTCCAGAATGTTTTTTTGTGTTATTACATACAGCCAGAAAAAACTTTGGGATATCAGAGTGGCGGAAACTCACCAGCATTACAACCAGGAATATGACTTTCCCGAATTGGATCCTTTGTTCGTACCCCCCCCCCCCCCCCAGGGCAATTGAACTTATCCCAGAGGCTGCTCCAAGACACCACCGGATAAGAAGAGGTAATCGGAGCGGACTTCTAGTCCGACTCAGGAAGCATGGACACCATCCAACGCTTCAGAGTATATTACTATCTAATGTTCAGTCTCTGGACAATAAAGTAGAAGAGGTCAGAGCGAGGATATCCTTCCAGAAAGACGTCAGGGACTGTAACATATTCTGTTTCACAAAATCATGGCTCTCTCCGGATATACTGTCCCCGTCCATACAGCCAGCTGGGTTCTCAGTCCATCTCTCTCCAGATATACTGTCCCCATCCACACAGCCAGCTGGGTTCTCAGTCCATCTCGCTCCAGATATACTGTCCCCATCCATACAGCCAGCTGGGTTCTCAGTACATCTCTCTCCAGATATACTGTCCCCGTCCATACAGCCAGCTGGGTTCTCAGTCCATCTCTCTCCAGATATACTGTCCCCGTCCATACAGCCAGCTGGGTTCTCAGTCCATCTCTCTACAGATATACTGTCCCCGTCCATACAGCCAGCTGGGTTCTCAGTCCATCTCTCTCCAGATATACTGTCCCCGTCCATACAGCCAGCTGGGTTCTCAGTCCATCTCTCTCCAGATATACTGTCCCCATCCATACAGCCAGCTGGGTTCTAAGTACATCATGCAGACAGGAAGAAGAGAGGGAAGAAGAAAGATGGTGGTGTATGTTTCATGATTAACTACTAATAGTGTGATTGTGACAACGTACAGAAACTCAAGTCATTTTCTTCAACCTACCTAGAATACCTCAAAATCAAATGCCGACCGTATTACCTCCCAAGAGAATTATCTTCGGTTATAGTCACAGCCATGTATATTCCCACTCAAGCCGATACCACAACGGCCCTCAAGGATCTACAAAGGACTTTGTGCAAACTGGAAACCAAATATCCTGAGGCCATTGTAACTGGGGATTTTAACAAAGCAAATATGAGGAAAACGCTACCGAAATTCAATCAACACATTGCCTGTAGTACTCGCGCTGCAAAAACACTCAACCATTGTTACTCTCCCTTATGGGATGTCTAAAAGGCCCTCATAGCGTTTTCCTTTGATGGCCAAAAAGCCCCGTTTTTGTCTCATCTGACCAGAGAACCTTCTTCCATATGTTTGGGAAGACTCCCACATGCTTTTTGGCAAACACCAAATGTTTTTGTTTATTTCTTTCTTCAAGCAATGTCTTTTTTCTGGCCAATCTTCCATAAATCTCTGTGGAGTGTACGGTTTAAAATGGTCCTTTGACAGATACTCCAATCTCCGCTGTGGACCTTTGCAGCTCCTTCAGGGTTATCATTGGTCTCTTTGTTGCCTCTCTAATTAATGCCCTTCTGGTCTGTGAGTTTTGGTGGGCGGCCCTCTCTTGGCAGTTTTGTTGTGGTGCCATATTCTTTCCATGTTTTAATAATGGATTTAATGGTGCTCCGTGGGATGTTCAAAGTTTCTGATATTTTCTTATAACCCAACCCTGATCTGTACTTCTCCACAACTTTGTCTCTGACCTGTTTGGAGAGCTTCTTGGTCTTCATGGTGCCCCTTGCTTAGTGGTGTTGCAGACTCTGGGGCCTTTCAGTACAGGTGTATATATACTGAGATCATGTGACAGATCATGTGACACTTAGATTACACGCACAACTTTTCCATTTACATGTGTTTTTTTAAACAAGACTATTTTGTGTATTTCCATGACATCAAATCCAAATCCATTTAAATTACAGGCTGTAATGCAACAAAACAGGAAAAACAACAAAGGGGATGAATACTTTTGCAAGGCACTGTAACCATGGCAAGGGGACTGGGAATATGATTGAATACAAAACAGTGTAGTTATTCCTTCAGTAAGTCAGTTATTAAACAGGAAAAACATCAGTACAGAGACAATGGCTCAGACACGAGACGTGCCACCGATGCGACCCGCTCCCAAGGACTGTGATTCATTCTCCGTGGCCGAAGTGAGTAAAGCGCGTTAACCCCTGCAACGCTGCCGGCCCTGACGGTGTCCCTAGCCATGTCCTCAGAGCATGGCTGGAGTATTCACAGACATATTCAATCTCTCCCTATCCCAGTCTGCTGTCCCCACTTGCTTCAACATGTTCACCATAGTTCCAGTACCCAATTAAGCAAAGTTAACTGAACTAAATGACAATCGCCCCGTAGCACTCACTTCTGTTGTCGCTAGCCTCTCAAAGCGCTTTGAGAGGCTAGTTAAGGATCATATCACCTCTATCTTACCTGACAACCTAGACCAACTTCACAACCGGCTATGATTGGGAGTCCCATAGGGCGGCACACCATTGTCCCAGCATTGTCCGGGTTAGGGTTTGGCCAGGGTATGCCGTTGTTCTTAACTGACTTGCCTTGTTAAATAAAGGTTAAACAAAGTTGAACATTTAAAAAAAGAGATCCACAAACGATGCAATCGCCGTGACGATGCAATTGACTGCACACAGCCCTATCCCATCTGGACAAGAAGAATATATATGTATAAATGCTGTTCATTGACTCTAGCTCAGCCTTCAACACCTCATCACAACACCTCCACTTACCTGATCCTCAACACAGGGGCCCCACAAGGGTGCGTGCTCAGCCCCCTCCTGTACTCCCTGTTCACCCATGACTCCGTGGCCATGCACGCCTCCAACTCAATCATCAAGTTTGCTGATTACCAACAATAACAAAACAGTCTACAGGGAAGAGGTGAGGGCCCTGGCGCCAGGAAAACAACCTCACATCAACAAAACAAAGGAGCTGATTGTGGACTTCAGGAAACAGCAGAGGGAGCACACCCCTATGCACATCGACGGGACAGCAATGGAGAAGTTGAAAAGTTGAAAAGGGTACACATCACTGACAATCTGAAATGGTCCACCAACACAAACAGTGTGGTGAAGAAGGCGCAACAGTGAGATAAAAAAAAAAACTCACCCAAATGTATAGCCCTGTTGGAAAATATAAATGTACTGTTTGAAAATTTGAAGACAATTCTTGTATATATTTTTTTAAATATATTTTTTATGTGAATCACATTTTTATTTGGCGTACCCCCAATAGCATTGCGCATAACCCTGCAGGTATTCCCCAGTTGACTACAACATTACAGTGGTGAATGAAGGTCCACTATCTGAGGGTCGATAGGATCACATCACATCACATTTAATCTCATTTCATTTTATCTGTCTGAAACCCACAGACAGACAGGGAGTTTGACCTTGGAGAACTTTAGTTAATGACCTGTCCCCATCTGTCTGCCTTATCTGTCTGTCTGCCTTATCTGTCTGTCTGCTTTATCTGTCTGTCTGCTTTATATGTCTGTCTGCCTTATCTGTCTGTCTGCCTTATCTGTCTGTCTGCCTTATCTGTCTGTCTGCCTTATCTGTCTGTCTGCTTTATCTGTCTGCCTGCCTTATATGTCTGTCTGCTTTATCTGTCTGTCTGCCTTATCTGTCTGTCTGGTTTATCTGTATGTCTGCCTTATCTGTCTGTCTGCTTTATATGTCTGTCTGCCGTATCTGTCTGTCTGCTTTATCTGTCTGTCTGCTTTATCTGTCTGTCTGCCTTATCTGTCTGTATATCTGTCTGTCTGCCTTATCTGTCTGTCTATCTGTCTGTCTGCCTTATCTGTCTGTCTATCTGTCTGTCTGCCTTATCTGTCTGTCTGCTTTATCTGTCTTTCTGCTTTATCTGTCTTTCTGCTTTTTCTGTATGTCTGCCTTATCTGTCTGTCTACTTTATCTGTCTGTCTGCCTTATCTGTCTGTCTGCCTTATCTGTCTATATGTCTGTCTGCCTTATCTGTCTGTATGTCTGCTTTATCTGTCTGTCTGCCTTATCTGTCTGTCTGCTTTATCTGTATGTCTGCCTTATCTGTCTGTCTACTTTATCTGTCTGTCTACTTTATCTGTCTGTCTGTCTCTCCGTCCCACTGTCTGTGTGTGTTTTGTGTGTGTGTGTGTGTGTGTGTGTATGTGCGTGTGTGTGTGTGTGTGTGTCTGTGTCTGTGTCTGTGTTTGTCTGTGTTTGTCTGTGAGTATGTGAGTGTGTGTGTGTCATTCCTAACCCTTTCAACCCCTCTGATTCTATCTCTCCCTTCCAGTCCTGTCTGATTCTATCTCTAACTTCCAGTCCTGTCTGATTCTATCTCTAACTTCCAGTCCTGTCTGATTCTATCTCTCCCTTCCAGTCCTGTCTGATTCTTTCTCTCCCTTCCAGTCCTGTCTGAGTCTATCCTTCCCTTCCAGTCCTCTCTGATTCTATCTCTCCCTTCCAGTCCTGTCTGATTCTATCTCTCCTTCCAGTCCTGTCTGATTCTATCTCTTCCTTCCAGTCCTGTCTGATTCTATCTCTCCCTTCCAGTCCTATCTGATTCTATCCCTCCCTTCCAGTCCTTTCTGATTCTATCTCTCCCTTCCAGTCCTGTCTGATTCTATCTCTCCCTTCCAGTCCTATTTGATTTTATCTCTCCCTTCCAGTCCTATCTGATTCTATCTCTCCTTCCAGTCCTGTCTGATTCTGTCTCTCCCTTCCAGTCCTGTCTGATTCTCTTGCTCCTCTCCAGTCCTGTCTGATTCTATCTCTCCCTTGCAGTCCTGTCTGATTCTATCTCTCCCTTCCAGTCCTGTCTGATTCTGTCTCTCCCTTCCAGTCCTGTCTGATTCTATCTCTCCCTTCCAGTCCTGTCTGATTCTATCTCTCCCTTCCAGTCCTGTCTGACTCTATCTCTCCCTTCCAGTCCTATCTAATTCTATCTCTCCCTTCCAGTCCTGTCTGATTCTATCCTTCCCTTCCAGTCCTGTCTGATTCTATCTCTCCCTTCCAGTCCTGTCTGATTATATCTCTCCCTTCCAGTCCTGTCTGATTCTATCGCTCCCTTCCAGTCCTGTCTGATTCTATCTCTCCCTTCCAGTCCTGTCTGATTCTATCCCTTCCTTCCAGTCCTGTCTGATTCTATCTCTCCCTTCCAGTCCTATCTGATTCTATCCCTCCCTTCCAGTCCTGTCTGATTCTATCTCTCCCTTCCAGTCCTGTCTGACTCTATCTCTCCCTTCCAGTCCTATCTAATTCTATCTCTCCCTTCCAGTCCTGTCTGATTCTATCCTTCCCTTCCAGTCCTGTCTGATTCTATCTCTCCCTTCCAGTCCTGTCTGATTATATCTCTCCCTTCCAGTCCTGTCTGATTCTATCGCTCCCTTCCAGTCCTGTCTGATTCTATCTCTCCCTTCCAGTCCTGTCTGATTCTATCCCTTCCTTCCAGTCCTGTCTGATTCTATCTCTCCCTTCCAGTCCTATCTGATTCTATCCCTCCCTTCCAGTCCTGTCTGATTCTATCTCTCCCTTCCAGTCCTTTCTGATTCTATCGCTCCCTTCCAGTCCTGTCTGATTCTTTCTCTCCCTTCCAGTCCCGTCTGATTCTTTCTCTCCCTTCCAGTCCTGTCTGAGTCTATCCTTCCCTTCCAGTCCTCTCTGATTCTATCTCTCCCTTCCAGTCCTGTCTGATTCCATCTCTCCCTTCCAGTCCTTTCTGATTCTATCCCTTCCTTCCAGTCCTGTCTGATTCTATCTCTCCCTTCCAGTCCTATGTGATTCTATCCCTCCCTTCCAGTCCTGTCTGATTCTGTCTCTCCCTTCCAGTCCTGTCTGATTCTCTCGCTCCTCTCCAGTCCTGTCTGATTCTATCTCTCCCTTCCAGTCCTGTCTGAGTCTATCCTTCCCTTCCAGTCCTCTCTGATTCTATCTCTCCCTTCCAGTCCTGTCTGATTCCATCTCTCCCTTCCAGTCCTGTCTGATTCTATCCCTTCCTTCCAGTCCTGTCTGATTCTATCTCTCCCTTCCAGTCCTATGTGATTCTATCCCTCCCTTCCAGTCCTGTCTGATTCTATCTCTCCCTTCCAGTCCTGTCTGATTCTATCTCTCCCTTCCAGTCCTGTCTGACTCTATCTCCCCCTTCCAGTCCTGTCTGATTCTATCTCTCCCTTCCAGTCCTATCTGATTCTATCTCTCCCTTCCAGTTCTGTCTGATTCTATCCTTCCCTTCCAGTCCTGTCTGATTCTATCTCTCCCTTCCAGTCCTGTCCGATTCTATCTCTCCCTTCCAGTCCTATCTGATTCTATCTCTCCCTTCCAGTCCTCTCTGATTCTATCTCTCCCTTCCAGTCCTATCTGATTTTATCCTTCCCTTCCAGTCCTGTCTGATTCTATCTCTCCCTTCCAGTCCTGTCTGATTCTATCTCTCCCTTCCAGTCCTCTCTGATTCTATCTCTCCCTTCCAGTCCTCTCTGATTCTATCTCTCCCTTCCAGTCCTGTCTGACTCTATCTCTCCCTTCCAGTCCTGTCTGATTCTATCTCTCCCTTCCAGTCCTGTCTGAGTCTATCCTTCCCTTCCAGTCCTCTCTGATTCTATCTCTCCCTTCCAGTCCTGTCTGATTCCATCTCTCCCTTCCAGTCCTGTCTGATTCTATCCCTTCCTTCCAGTCCTGTCTGATTCTATCTCTCCCTTCCAGTCCTATGTGATTCTATCCCTCCCTTCCAGTCCTGTCTGATTCTATCTCTCCCTTCCAGTCCTGTCTGATTCTATCTCTCCCTTCCAGTCCTGTCTGACTCTATCTCTCCCTTCCAGTCCTGTCTGATTCTATCTCTCCCTTCCAGTCCTATCTGATTCTATCTCTCCCTTCCAGTTCTGTCTGATTCTATCCTTCCCTTCCAGTCCTGTCTGATTCTATCTCTCCCTTCCAGTCCTGTCCGATTCTATCTCTCCCTTCCAGTCCTATCTGATTCTATCTCTCCCTTCCAGTCCTCTCTGATTCTATCTCTCCCTTCCAGTCCTATCTGATTTTATCCTTCCCTTCCAGTCCTGTCTGATTCTATCTCTCCCTTCCAGTCCTGTCTGATTCTATCCTTCCCTTCCAGTCCTCTCTGATTCTATCTCTCCCTTCCAGTCCTCTCTGATTCTATCTCTCCCTTCCAGTCTGAGGCCAAACCTTTTGTTCCTCATTTCGTTAAATGCTTCTCAATTCCAATTCAGGGAAATGTGACCCCGGGTGCATCTCAAACCGCACCTTATTTCATACGTGGTCCACTCGTTTTTGACCAGGGCCCTTAGCAGAGCTTCCAGGCCTAGTCTGCCAGGACCTCTATTTGAAACAGTGTCTGATTATCATGGACCTTCCCTGGGCTGTCTCATCTGGCTGTGTCCCCAGTCAGTCGCAGCTGGAGCCAGCTGCCTGGTTATTCTGTCCCAACAGGTTGTATGACGTTGCATATTGCCACCCTATTCTCTACTATAGGTCTGGTTAAAAATATGTTATCTTTATTTAACTGTTCAAGTCATTTCAGAACAAATCCTTATTTTCAATTACAGCCTAGGAACAGTTCAGGGTGCAGAACGAAAGATTTGCACCTTTATCAGCTCAGGGATTTGATCTAGCAACCTTTCAGTTACTGGCCCAACACTCTAACCACTAGGTTACCTGCCACCCCGAGGGGTAGCCTAGTGCACTACATGGAAAATAGGTGTGCACTCTGGAATACATTCAACACCTGACATGTCCCTGCATGATTATGAGACAGCTGTGTAATGTCTTTATGTAAAGCAGTTGTGTAATGTCTTTATGTAAATCAGCTGTGTAATGTCTTTATGTAAAGCAGTTGTGTAATGTCTTTATGTAAATCAGCTGTGTAATGTCTTTATGTAAAACAGCTGTGTAATGTCTTCATGTAAAACAGTTGTGTAATGCCTTTATGTAAAACAGCTGTGTAATGTCTTTATGTAAATCAGCTGTGTAATGTCTTTATGTAAAACAGCTGTATAATGTCTTTATGTAAATCAGCTGTGTAATGTCTTTATGTAAAACAGCTGTGTAATGTCTTCATGTAAAACAGTTGTGTAATGTCTTTATGTAAAACAGCTGTGTAATGTCGTTATGTAAAACAGCTGTGTAATGTCTTTATGTAAAACAGCTGTGTAATGTCTTTATGTAAAACAGCTGTGTAATGTCTTTATGTAAAACAGCTGTGTAATGTCGTTATGTAAAACAGCTGTGTAATGTCTTTATGTAAAACAGCTGTGTAATGTCTTTATGTAAAACAGCTGTGTAATGTCTTTATGTAAAACAGCTGTGTAATGTCTTCATGTAAAACAGCTGTGAAATGTCTTTATGTAAAACAGCTGTGTAATGTCTTCATGTAAAACAGCTGTGTAATGTTTTATCCTGATGCTAGCTGGTCCATGTCTTCATGTCTTCATGTAAATCAGAGCTCTCAGTTGCCTGTTTTTCAACTACATGATGTAAATGTGCATGATGGTGAATGTTATTCTACTCTGGCTGAACTGAGACTCACAGCTAATAAACACCTTAGTGTGACCGTGAGGGAGAAATGTCTATTTTGATAAATACATGCAAATACGTGCTTTATGTCTGCCAAGCAATTACTGAACTTCTCCCAATGTTTCTCCCTTCCATTTCATCTACTGGTTACTGCCCTGCTGCCAAACCATCCTCACACAGAGGAGAGGAGAGGAGAGGAGAGGAGAGGAGAGGAGAGGGAGAGGAGAGGAGAGGAGAGGAGAGGAGAGGAGAGGAGAGGAGAGGAGAGGAGAGGAGAGGAGAGGAGAGGAGAGGAGAGGAGAGGAGAGGAGAGGAGAGGAGAGGAGAGGAGAGGAGCATCTCTCCTACAGAGAGGAGGACAACGCAGTAAAGCAGGGTCTGCCTCTGTCTGTATCATTGCCAAATATGTGGCTGTGGCTCAGCAGCTGACAGAAGGTACTTATCTGATTCACCACCTGCAGAGGCGAACGGCCATCGTTATCTTCCTCTTGTGGGGCAGCTTCTGGTTTTAGATGCCCACAATGTATTAACATCTTCCTCATATCATACTTTAGTAACACCTCCCTCATCTTCCTCATATCATACTTTAATAACACCTTCCTCGGCAGGTAGCCTAGTTGTTAGAGTGTTGAGTCAGTAACCGAAAGGTTGCTGGATCGAATCGAATCTGTCATCGTGCCCCTGACGAAGGCAGTTAACCCACTGTTCCCCGGGCGCCAGAGACGTGGATGCCGATTATGGCAGCCCCCGCACCTCTCTGATTCAGAGGGGTTGGGTTAAATGAGGAAGACACATTTCAGTTGAATGCATTCATTGGTACAACTGACTAGGTACCCCCCTTTCCCCCTCCCCTTCCCCTTCCTCAACTGACTAGGTATCCCTCGTTCCCCTCCCCTTCCCCTTCCTCAACTGACTAGGTATCCCCCTTTCCCCTCCCCTTCCCCTTCCTCAACTCACTAGGTATCCCCCTTTCTCCTTCCCCTTCCTCAACTCACTAGGTATCCCCCTTTCCCCTTCCTCAACTGACTAGGTATCCCCCTTTCCCCTTCCTCAACTGACTAGGTATCCCCCTTTCCCCTTCCTCAACTGACTAGGTATCCCCCTTTCCCCTACCCCTTTCCCCTTCCCCTTCATCAACTGACTAGGTATCCCCCCTTTCCCCTTCCTCAACTGACTAGGTATCCCCCCTTCCCCTTCATCAACTGACTAGGTATCCCCCCTTTCCCCTTCCTCAACTGACTAGGTATCCCCCCTTTCCCCTTCCTCAACTGACTAGGTATCCCCCCTTTCCCCTTTCCTCAACTGACTAGGTATCCCCTTTCCCCTTCCCCTTCATCAACTGACTAGGTATCCCCCCTTTCCCCTTCCTCAACTGACTAGGTATCCCCCTTTCCCCTTCCTCAACTGTCTAGGTATCCCCCTTTCCCCTTCCCCTTCCTCAACTGACTAGGTATCCCCCTTTCCCCTTCCCCTTCCTCAACTGACTAGGTATCCCCCTTTCCGCTCCCCTTTCCCCTTCCTCAACTGACTAGGTATCCCCCTTTCCCCTTCATCAACTGACTAGGTATCCCCCCTTCCCCTTCCTCAACTGACAAGGTATCCCCCTTTCCCCTTTCCCCAACTGACAAGGTATACCCCTTTCCCCTTCCCCTTCATCAACTGACTAGGTATCCCCCTTTCCCCTTTCCTCAACTGACAAGGTATCCCCCTTTCCCCTTCCTCAACTGACAAGGTATCCCCCTTTCCCATTCATCAACTGACTAGGTATCCCCCTTTCCCCTCCCCCTTTCCCCTTTCCTCAACTGACTAGGTATCCCCCTTTCCCCTCCCCCTTTCCCCTTCCTCAACTGACTAGGTATCCCCCTTTCCCCTCCCCTTTCCCCTTCCACAACTGACTAGGTATCCCCCCTTTCCCCTTCCTCAACAGACTAGGTATCCCCCTTTCCCCTTCCTCAACTGACAAGGTAGCCCCCTTTCCCCTTACCCTTTCCCCTTCCTTAACTGACTAGGTATCCCCCTTTCCCCTTCCTCAACTGACTAGGTATCCCCCTTTCCCCTTCCTCAACTGACTAGGTATCCCCCTTTCCCCTTCCTCAACTGACTAGGTATCCCCCTTTCCCCTTCCTCAACTGACTAGGTATCCCCCTTTCCCCTCCCCTTTCCCCTTCCTCAACTGACTAGGTATCCCCCTTTCCCCTTCCTCAACTGACTAGGTATCCCCCTTTCCCCTTCCTCAACTGACTAGGTATCCCCCCTTCCCCTTCCTCAACTGACTAGGTATCCCCCTTTCCCCTCCCCTTCCCCTTCCTCAACTGACTAGGTATCCCCCTTTCCTCTCCCCTTCCCCTTCCTCAACTCACTAGGTATCCCCCTTTCTCCTTCCCCTTCCTCAACTCACTAGGTATCCCCCTTCTCCTTCCCCTTCCTCAACTCACTAGGTATCCCCATTCCCTTTCCCCTTCCGCAACTCACTAGGTATCCCCCTTTCCCCTTCATCAACTGACTAGGTATCCCCCCTTCCCATTCCTCAACTGACTAGGTATCCCCCTTCCCCTTCCTCAACTGACTAGGTATCCCCCTTTCCCCTTCCTCAACTGACTAGGTATCCCCCTTTCCCCTTCCTCAACTGACTAGGTATCCCCCTTTCCCCTCCCCCTTTCCCCTTCCCCTTCATCAACTGACTAGGTATCCCCCCTTTCCCCTTCCTCAACTGACTAGGTATCCCCCTTCCCCTTCATCAACTGACTAGGTATCCCCCCTTCCCCTTCCTCAACTGACTAGGTATCCCCCCTTTCCCCTTCCTCAACTGACTAGGTATCCCCCCTTTCCCCTTCCTCAACTGACTAGGTATCCCCCCTTTCCCCTTTCCTCAACTGACTAGGTATCCCCCCTTTCCCCTTCCTCAACTGACTAGGTATCCCCCTTTCCCCTTCCTCAACTGACTAGGTATCCCCCCTTTCCCCTTTCCTCAACTGACTAGGTATCCCCCCTTTCCCCTTCCTCAACTGACTAGGTATCCCCCCTTTCCCCTTCCTCAACTGACTAGGTATCCCCCCTTTCCCCTTCCTCAACTGACTAGGTATCCCTCCTTCCCCTTCCTCAACTGACTAGGTATCCCCCTTTCCCCTTCCCCTTCCTCAACTGACTAGGTATCCCCCCTTCCCCTTCCCCTTCATCAACTGACTAGGTATCCCCCCTTTCCCCTTCCTCAACTGACTAGGTATCCCCCTTTCCCCTTCCCCTTCCTCAACTGACTAGGTATCCCCCTTTCCCCTTCCCCTTCCTCAACTGACTAGGTATCCCCCTTTCCCCTTCCCCTTCATCAACTGACTAGGTATCCCCCCTTTCCCCTTCCTCAATTGACTAGGTATCCCCTCTTTCCCCTTCATCAACTGACTAGGTATCCCCCCTTTCCCCTTCCTCAACTGACTAGGTATCCCCCCTTCCCCTTCCTCAACTGACTAGGTATCCCCCTTTCCCCTTCCCCTTCATCAACTGACTAGGTATCCCCCCTTTCCCCTTTCCTCAACTGACAAGGTATCCCCCTTTCCCCTTCCCCTTCATCAACTGACTAGGTATCCCCCTTTCCCCTTCCTCAACTGACAAGGTATCCCCCTTTCCCCTTCCCCTTCCTCAACTCACTAGGTATCCCCCTTCTCCTTCCCCTTCCTCAACTCACTAGGTATCCCCATTCCCTTTCCCCTTCCGCAACTCACTAGGTATCCCCCTTTCCCCTTCATCAACTGACTAGGTATCCCCCCTTCCCATTCCTCAACTGACTAGGTATCCCCCCTTTCCCCTTCCTCAACTGACTAGGTATCCCCCTTTCCCCTTCCTCAACTGACTAGGTATCCCCCCTTTCCCCTTTCTCAACTGACTAGGTATCCCCCTTTCCCCTCCCCCTTTCCCCTTCCCCTTCATCAACTGACTAGGTATCCCCCCTTTCCCCTTCCTCAACTGACTAGATATCCCCCCTTCCCCTTCATCAACTGACTAGGTATCCCCCCTTCCCCTTCCTCAACTGACTAGGTATCCCCCCTTTCCCCTTCCTCAACTGACTAGGTATCCCCCCTTCCCCTTCCTCAACTGACTAGGTATCCCCCCTTTCCCCTTTCCTCAACTGACTAGGTATCCCCCCTTTCCCCTTCCTCAACTGACTAGGTATCCCCCTTTCCCCTTCCTCAACTGACTAGGTATCCCCCCTTTCCCCTTTCCTCAACTGACTAGGTATCCCCCCTTTCCCCTTCCTCAACTGACTAGGTATCCCCCCTTTCCCCTTTCCTCAACTGACTAGGTATCCCCCCTTTCCCCTTCCTCAACTGACTAGGTATCCCCCTTTCCCCTTCCTCAACTGACTAGGTATCCCCCCTTTCCCCTTTCCTCAACTGACTAGGTATCCCCCCTTTCCCCTTCCTCAACTGACTAGGTATCCCCCTTTCCCCTTCCCCTTCCTCAACTGACTAGGTATCCCCCTTTCCCCTTCCCCTTCCTCAACTGACTAGGTATCCCCCTTTCCCCTTCCCCTTCATCAACTGACTAGGTATCCCCCCTTTCCCCTTCCTCAATTGACTAGGTATCCCCTCTTTCCCCTTCATCAACTGACTAGGTATCCCCCCTTTCCCCTTTCTCAACTGACTAGGTATCCCCCCTTCCCCTTCCTCAACTGACTAGGTATCCCCCTTTCCCCTTCCCCTTCATCAACTGACTAGGTATCCCCCTTTCCCCTTCCTCAACTGACTAGGTATCCCCCCTTTCCCCTTTCCTCAACTGACAAGGTATCCCCCTTTCCCCTTCCCCTTCATCAACTGACTAGGTATCCCCCTTTCCCCTTCCTCAACTGACAAGGTATCCCCCTTTCCCCTTCCTCAACTGACTAGATATCCCCCCTTTCCCCTTTCCTCAACTGACTAGGTACCCCCCTTTCCCCTTCCTCAACTGACTAGGTATCCCACTTTCCCCTCCCCCTTTCCCCTTCCTCAACTGACTAGGTATCCCCCCTTTCCCCTCCCCTTTCCCCTTCCACAACTGACTAGGTATCCCCCCTTTCCCCTTCCTCAACAGACTAGGTATCCCCCTTTCCCCTCCCCTTTCCCCTTCCTCAACTGACTAGGTATCCCCCTTTTCCCTTCCTCAACTGACTAGGTATCCCCCTTTCCGCTCCCCTTTCCCCTTCCTCAACTGACTAGGTATCCCCCTTTCCCCTTCCTCAACTGACTAGGTATCCCCCTTTCCCCTTCCTCAACTGACTAGGTATCCCCCTTTCCCCTTCCTCAACTGACTAGGTATCCCCCTTTCCCCTTCCTCAACTTCATACCCCACTCATTTGCTGTAATACCTTTCTCGTGAGAAGAGAGGTATACAGGTAGTGTATTTCAGCACAGAGACACTGAGATCAAACACAGTGTTCAAGCCTTGATGACCATGGCTCTGACAGTGCTTTTTTGGTGTCCAGGCACCTGCTGAAAGCTATACCTGTCTGGATGCTTGGCGTGCACACACATCACGCACGCACGCACACACACACGCATACACACACACACACGCATGCACACACACATGCACACACGCACACATGCACACACACCTATTCTGGGATGAGAGGGAGACAACAGATGGCAGTGACTTGTTTTCAATACTGAGCCTCCTCCAGACACACACTAGTCAAAAAAACACACTAAATCCTTCCTTAATCAGCTTACACAGCAATGCTCTGTAATCCATGTGTGATGGTCGGGTCTATGGGACCCATTTTCAATGTTTACTACAAGAACAATGATACAATTCAGCATTTTTTGCAACCTGAGACTCATTGGTCTTGCCTCATTTTCTGTGTAGAACATGTAAAAGGACCAATTTTCATTGAGTGCACACTGTGTCCCCCCCTACACATTTATATTACATATGTGGTGTTCTGATCCACTGGACTCGAGGGTAATAAAAGTGTGGAAAAGTGTGTGTATAGGTGAAAACAAGTAAAAAATTTAACAAAAAGGTTTGCTCTGGGTCTTCACTCTGTCCTTCATCTCCCTGGGCCTGCTGTTTCAACATAGCACCAATAACCTGTCTGTCTGTGTCCCTGTCTCACTGCCTGTCTCCTGTCTCCTGTTTTTCTCGCACCGCTTTACCCTTTGTAGTGTGTGAAACTACATAATGTCTTGTGTGAACCTGCAAAATGTTATTACTATAAGTTATTTCAATTATTATAATTTTTTCAGTTTTATTTTTTAAGTAGACTTTTCCCATACTCTACCCCAGCGTGTGTTGCTCCTTACCACATTCAATCAGTATGGCAAAGATATTATCTGCTCAGAGGGCCTTAGAAAACATTTTTGCAGAGAGAGAAGCTAGTGTAGAAGGAGTGTCTTCCACCTTCAGAATATGAGCATCATGTCTCTGTCAATTCAGTCTGACAGTGTCTCTGTCAATTCAGTCTGACAGTGTGTTGGAAGAAGAGGATGAGATTTACCCTAAGCCAGCCCCAGACCAGCTCGTCAGTAGCCAGCCTCAGTAGCCAGCCTCAGACCAGCCAATCAGTAGCCAGCCTCAGACCAGCCCGTCAGTAGCCAGCCTCAGACCAGCCTGTTAGTAGCCAGCCTCAGACCAGCCCGTCAGTAGCCAGACTCAGACCAGCTCGTCAGTAGCCATCATCAGACCAGCCTGTCAGTAGCCAGCCTCAGACCAGCCCGTCAGTAGCCAGCCTCAGACCAGCTCGTCAGTAGCCAGCCTCAGACCAGCCAATCAGTAGCCAGCCTCAGACCAGCCTGTCAGTAGCCAGCCTCAGACCAGCCCGTCATCAAAAAATTGTGAAATTGAATGGGATGCAACCAGGGCCAATGCGGATGGCGGTTACTCATGCACAGGACATAAAGTCTTCTATTCAACTGTGCAGAGAGTGCAGAGTGACAAGCTAGCTGCAATTTTTAATTTTTTTAAATTTATTTTACCTTTATTTAACCAGGTAGGCAAGTTGAGAACAAGTTCTCATTTACAATTGCGACCTGGCCAAGATAAAGCAAAGCAGTTCGACAGATAAAACGACACAGAGTTACACATGGAGTAAAAACAAACATACAGTCAATAATGCAGTATAAACAAGTCTATATACAATGTGAGCAAATGAGGTGAGAAGGGAGGTAAAGGCAAAAAAGGCCATGATGGCAAAGTAAATACAATATAGCAAGTAAAATACTGGAATGGTAGTTTTGCAATGGAAGAATGTGCAAAGTAGAAATAAAAAATAATGGGGTGCAAAGGAGCAAAATAAATAAATTAAAATTAAATACAGTTGGGAAAGAGGTAGTTGTTTGGGCTAAATTATAGGTGGGCTATGTACAGGTGCAGTAATCTGTGAGCTGCTCTGACAGTTGGTGCTTAAAGCTAGTGAGGGAGATAAGTGTTTCCAGTTTCAGAGATTTTTGTAGTTCGTTCCAGTCATTGGCAGCAGAGAACTGGAAGGAGAGGCGGCCAAAGAAAGAATTGGTTTTGGGGGTGACTAGAGAGATATACCTGCTGGAGCGTATGCTACAGGTGGGAGATGCTATGGTGACCAGCGAGCTGAGATAAGGGGGGACTTTACCTAGCAGGGTCTTGTAGATGACATGGAGCCAGTGGGTTTGGCGACGAGTATGAAGCGAGGGCCAGCCAACGAGAGCGTACAGGTCGCAATGGTGGGTAGTATATGGGGCTTTGGTGATAAAACGGATTGCACTGTGATAGACTGCATCCAATTTGTTGAGTAGGGTATTGGAGGCTATTTTGTAAATGACATCGCCAAAGTCGAGGATTGGTAGGATGGTCAGTTTTACAAGGGTATGTTTGGCAGCATGAGTGAAGGATGCTTTGTTGCGAAATAGGAAGCCAATTCTAGATTTAACTTTGGATTGGAGATGTTTGATATGGGTCTGGAAGGAGAGTTTACAGTCTAACCAGACACCTAAGTATTTGTAGTTGTCCACGTATTCTAAGTCAGAGCCGTCCAGAGTAGTGATGTTGGACAGGCGGGTAGGTGCAGGTAGCGATCGGTTGAAGAGCATGCATTTAGTTTTACTTGTATTTAAGAGCAATTGGAGGCCACGGAAGGAGAGTTGTATGGCATTGAAGCTTGCCTGGAGGTTTGTTAACACAGTGTCCAAAGAAGGGCCGGAAGTATACAGAATGGTGTCGTCTGCGTAGAGGTGGATCAGGGACTCACCAGCAGCAAGAGCGACCTCATTGATGTATACAGAGAAGAGAGTCGGTCCAAGAATTGAACCCTGTGGCACCCCCATAGAGACTGCCAGAGGTCCGGACAGCAGACCCTCCGATTTGACACACTGAACTCTATCAGAGAAGTAGTTGGTGAACCAGGCGAGGCAATCATTTGAGAAACCAAGGCTGTCGAGTCTGCCGATGAGGATGTGGTGATTGACAGAGTCGAAAGCCTTGGCCAGATCAATGAATACGGCTGCACAGTAATGTTTCTTATCGATGGCGGTTAAGATATCGTTTAGGACCTTGAGCGTGGCTGAGGTGCACCCATGACCAGCTCTGAAACCGGATTGCATAGCAGAGAAGGTATGGTGAGATTCGAAATGGTCGGTAATCTGTTTGTTGACTTGGCTTTCGAAGACCTTAGAAAGGCACGGTAGGATAGATATAGGTCTGTAGCAGTTTGGGTCAAGAGTGTCCCCCCCTTTGAAGAGGGGGATGACCGCAGCTGCTTTCCAATCTTTGGGAATCTCAGACGACACGAAAGAGAGGTTGAACAGGCTAGTAATAGGGGTGGCAACAATTTCGGCAGATAATTTTAGAAAGAAAGGGTCCAGATTGTCTAGCCCGGCTGATTTGTAGGGGTCCAGATTTTGCAGCTCTTTCAGAACATCAGCTGAATGGATTTGGGAGAAGGAGAAATGGGGAAGGCTTGGGCGAGTTGCTGTTGGGGGTGCAGTGCTGTTGTCCGGGGTAGGAGTAGCCAGGTGGAAAGCATGGCCAGCCGTAGAAAAATGCTTATTGAAATTCTCAATTATGGTGGATTTATCAGTGGTGACAGTGTTTCCTATCTTCAGTGCAGTGGGCAGCTGGGAGGAGGTGTTCTTATTCTCCATGGACTTTACAGTGTCCCAGAACTTTTTTGAGTTAGTGTTGCAGGAAGCAAATTTCTGCTTGAAAAAGCTAGCCTTGGCTTTTCTAACTGCCTGTGTATAATGATTTCTAGCTTCCCTGAACAGCTGCATATCATGGGGGCTGTTCGATGCTAATGCAGAACGCCATAGGATGTTTTTGTGTTGGTTAAGGGCAGTCAGGTCTGGGGAGAACCAAGGGCTATATCTGTTCCTGGTTCTAAATTTCTTAAATGGGGCATGTTTATTTAAGATGGTTAGGAAGGCATTTAAAAAAAATATCCAGGCATCCTCTACTGACGGGATGAGATCAATATCCTTCCAGGATACCCCGGCCAGGTCGATTAGAAAGGCCTGCTCGCAGAAGTGTTTCAGGGAGCGTTTTACAGTGATGAGTGGAGGTCGTTTGACCGCTGACCCATTACGGATGCAGGCAATGAGGCAGTAATCGCTGAGATCTTGGTTGAAGACAGCAGAGGTGTATTTAGAGGGGAAGTTGGTTAGGATGATATCTATGAGGGTGCCCGTGTTTAAGGTTTTGGGGAGGTACCTGGTAGGTTCATTGATTATTTGTGTGAGATTGAGGGCATCAAGTTTAGATTGTAGGATGGCTGGGGTGTTAAGCATGTTCCAGTTTAGGTCGCCTAGCAGCACGAACTCTGAAGATAGATGGGGTGCAATCAGTTCACATATGGTGTCCAGAGCACAGCTGGGGGCAGAGGGTGGTCTTTAGCAGGCGGCAACGGTGAGAGACTTGTTTTTAGAGAGGTGGATTTTTAAAAGTAGAAGATCAAATTGTTTGGGTACAGACCTGGATAGTAGGACAGAACTCTGCAGGCTATCTTTGCAGTAGATTGCAACACCGCCCCCTTTGGCAGTTCTATCTTGTCTGAAAATGTTGTAGTTTGGAATTAAAATGTCTGAGTTTTTGGTGGTCTTCCTAAGCCAGGATTCAGACACAGCTAGAACATCCGGGTTGGCAGAATGTGCTAAAGCAGTGAATAGAACAAACTTAGGGAGGAGGCTTCTAATGTTAACATGCATGAAACCAAGGCTATTACGGTTACAGAAGTCGTCAAAAGAGAGCGCCTGGGGAATAGGAGTGGAGCTAGGCACTGCAGGGCCTGGATTCACCTCTACATCGCCAGAGGAACATAGGAGGAGTAGAATAAGGGTACGGCTAAAAGCTATGAGAATTGGTCGTCTAGAACGTCTGGAACATAGAGTAAAAGGAGGTTTCTGGGGGCGATAAAATAGCATCAAGGTATAATGTACAGACAAATGTATGGTAGGATGTGAATACAGTGGAGGTAAACCTAGGTATTGAGTGATGAAGAGAGAGATATTGTCTCTAGAAACATCGTTGAAACCAGGAGATGTCATTGCATGTGTGGGTGGTGGAACTATTAGGTTGGATAAGGTATAGTGAGCAGGACTAGAGGCTCTACAGTGAAATAAGCCAATAAACACTAACCAGAACAGAAATGGACAAGACATATTGACATTAAGGAGAGGCATGCTTAGTCGAGTGATCAAAAGGGTCCGGTGAGTGGAGAGGTTGGTTGGTGATTTAGACAGCTAGCCAGGGCATCGGTAGCAAGCTAGCATAGGATGGAGGTCTGTTGTTAGCCACCTCCTGCGCTCCGTCAGTAGATTAGTGGGGTTCCGTGTGGTAGAGGGGATCAATCCAAATCACACAACAACAACAAAAATAAAAACAATAGATATAGTTATAGAGGCCCAAGAAGAAAACATAATAATAATAATAAAAATAATAAAAAATAAATTGTCCGATTGTCTATTCAGATAGCAGCCGGTAAGACAGCTAACGGTTAGCAGGCCGCAGATGGGCGTTCAGGTAACGTCGCGACGGAGGAGCCAGCCGAATAACTCCTTCGGGTAGATAACGTCGGCAGTCCAGTTGTGAAGGCCCGGTGGGGCTCCGCGAAGGCAGCAAAACGGGTCCGGATAGGCGACTGCAGCCCAGGTGCGATTGATGGAACTCAGGAGTGATTGACGGAGCTTGCTAGCTCCGGAACAATTGATGTTTGCTCCGGAATCGACGAAGGCCGATAGTCACACGGATAGCAGCTAGCTAGCTGTGAGATCCGGGCATGAATGTCCAGAGAGCAGTCGAAATCCAGGGACATGGAGAGAAAAATTGGTCCGGTATGCTCCGCTCCGAGCCGCGCTGCGCCGTACAGAACTGGCGATAGACTTTCGAGCCAAAGGATAGCCGATGACCACAAACCGTGGTTAGCTGAACACCAACGACTTGCCAGTAATGTGTTTTTTTTTAAACACATAGCGCTTTCATTGATAAATGTGATCTAGCAGAGGTAAATGGAAAATATTATCCATGAATGCTATAATTGATATACGTCAACAACTAAGTAATAGGTATTATGTATTTTTACATAAATTGTTATGGCTGTATTGTTTTAAAAACCCAATAATGTTGTGGGTCCATCAGACTCGAACATTTTTGGGTGAATAACAAAAACAGGAACACAACACAAGGGTTAACTAGAGTACCTCAATATGTCCAGTCGTTGAGTCACGATAAGAGTTACTAAACCCCAGGGTTAATGATGTCCAGTCGTAGAGTTACTAAACCCCAGGGTTAATGATGTCCAGTCGTTGAGTTACTAAGCCCCAGGGTTAATGATGTCCAGTCGTTGAGTCACGATAAGAGTTACTAAGCCCCAGGGTTAATGATGTCTAGTCGTTGAGTCACAATAAGAGTTACTAAGCCAAAGGGTTAATGATGTTCAGTCGTTGAGTTACTAAGCACCAGGGTTAATGATGTTCAGTCGTTGAGTCATAATAAGAGTTACTAAGCCCCAGGGTTAATGATGTCCAGTCGTTGAGTTACTAAGCCCCAGGGTTAATGATGTCCAATCGTAGAGTTACTAAGCCCCAGGGTTAATGATGTCCAGTCGTTGAGTCACGATAAGAGTTACTAAGCCCCAGGGTTAATGATGTCCAGTCGTTGAGTTACTAAGCCCCAAGGGTTAATGATGTCCAGTTGTAGAGTTACTAAGCCCCAGGGTTAATGATGTTCAGTCATTGAGTCACAATAAGAGTTACTAAGCCCCAGGGTTAATGATGTCCAGTTGTTGAGTTACTAAGCCCCAGGGTTAATGATGTCAAGTCGTTGAGTTACTAAGCCCCAGGGTTAATGATGTCCAGTTGTTGAGTTACTAAGCCCCAGGGTTAATGATGTCCAGTCGTTGAGTTACTAAGCCCCAGGTTTAATGATGTCAAGTCGTTGAGTTACTAAGCCCCAGGGTTAATGATGTCCAGTCGTTGAGTTACTAAGCCCCAGGGTTAATGATGTCCAGTTGTTGAGTTACTAAGCCCCAGGGTTAATGATGTCCAGTCGTTGAGTTACTAAGCCCCAGGGTCAATGAATTCCAGTCGTTGAGTTACTAAGCCCCAGGGTTAATGATGTCCAGTCGTTGAGTTACTAAGCCCCAGGGTTAATGATGTCCAGTCGTTGAGTCACAATAAGAGTTACTAAGAGTTACTGAATGCTGATTGGCTGAAAGCTGTGGCATATCAGACCGTAAATCACACGTATGACAAAACATTCTACGTTGGTAACCAGTTTCTAATAACATTAAGGCACCTTGAGGATTTGTGGTATATGGCCAATATACCACGGCTAAGGGCTGTATCCAGGCACTCCGCGTTGTGTCATGTGTAAGAACAGCCTTCAACAGAGGTATATTGTCCATATACCAAAACCCTTCGGCCCTTATTGCTTAAATATACACTGAGTGTAAAAAACATGAAGAACATCTGCTCTTTCCACTACATAGACTGAGCAGATTAATCCCGTATATAAGATAGGATCCCGTATTAAAGTAAATTTTCAAATCCACTTCAATCAGTGTAGATGAAGGGGAGGAGACAGGTTAAAGAGGGATTTTTAAGCCTTGAGACATGGATTGTGTTTGTGTGCCATTCAGAGGGTGAATGGGCAAGACAAAATATTTAAGTGCCTTTGAACGTGGTATGGTAGTAGGTGCCAGGCACACTGGTTTGTGTCAAGAACTGCAACGCTGCTGGGTTTTTCACATTCAACAGTTTGCTGTGTGAATCAAGAATGGTTCACCAACCAAAGGACATCCAGCCAACTTGACACAACTGTGGGAAGCATTGGAGTCAACATAGGGCCACCATCCCTGTGGAACGGTTTCAACACCTTGTAGAGTCCATGACCTGACGAATTTAGTTTCTTTTTTCAGCAAATTACGGGGATGAGGGCCTGTACGGGTGATTGGAGTATATCCTTTCCGTCCGACTCATTAAAGAAAAATTATTCGTCCAATTTTAGCTGAGTAATCGCTGTTCTGATGTCCAGAAGCACTTTTCGTTCAAAAAGAGACGCTAGCAGAAGCATTATGTACAAAATAAGTAACAAACAATGCGAAATGACAAACAAAATAGCACGGTTGGTTTAAGAGCCAGTAAAATGGCAGCCATCTTAATGGATATTTTTGTTGGGGTTGATACGTTTTTTGAAAGTGGAAATGACAAACTTCGGAAGTCTTTTTAAACTTAAAAGTTTGAAATGACAACCTTCTGAAGCCTTTTTAAATGTCAAAGTTTGAAATGTCCTGCCTTGCAGGAAAGTTATCCTGCAAGAGGGTGATCAAACGAAGATACTACTTCTGTATAACATCCACTAACATGTTGCAATAATTATTATTTTTTTATTTCAAAATAAAAATCCAGCTAATTATCAATGAGAGAAAAGGAAATGGACCTAAAGTTTTCCAACAAAATGGTTATTTGAACTGTGGTTTAACATTATAAAGTACCTTGTCTGGGGAAAAATATTATATCCTCGGGAACAAACGGAACCCACTGACCAACGATTCAGAAATATAATCATGCAGAACTGTGGTTTGCATTATTTAAAGGGGAATTTCACCCTGGGGAAATCTGCGCTTGTTTTCATCATATCCGAGGCATTTCTAGGTCAGTGAGATGTGTTTCAGACATAACTGCCCAGGAGGAAGGCAGGTCTGGGCTTTGTGCGCTGAATGATATATGACGGCTTCCAATTGTATTGATGGGGGAGCAAGCTCTGAAAATAAATGTAATCCTGCTTTGTGGCACTCTAGGTTATAGTGATCACACTATAAGGCTCTATGTTATTTATACTGATCACACTATAAGGCTCTATGTTATTTATTCTGATCACAATATAAGGCTCTATGCTCTACTGATCACACTATAAGGCTCTATGCTCTACTGATCACACTATAAGGCTCTATGTTATTTATACTGATCACAATATAAGGCTCTATGCTCTACTGATCACACTATAAGGCTATATGCTCTACTGATCACACTACAAGGCTCTATGTTATTTATACTGATCACACTATAAGGCTCTATGTTATTTATACTGATCACACTACAAGGCTCTATGTTATTTATACTGATCACACTACAAGGCTGTATGTTATTTATACTGATCACACTATAAGGCTCTATGTTCTACTGATAACACTATAAGGCTCTATGCTCTACTGATCACACTATAAGGCTATATGCTCTACTGATCACACTATAAGGCTCTATGCTCTACTGATCTCACTATAAGGCTCTATGCTCTACTGATCACACTATAAGGCTCTATGCTCTACTGATCACACTATAAGGCTATATGCTCTACTGATCACACTATAAGGCTCTATGCTCTACTGATCACACTATAAGGCTCTATGCTCTACTGATCACACTATAAGGCTCTATGCTCTACTGATCACACTATAAGGCTATATGCTCTACTGATCACACTATAAGGCTATATGCTCTACTGATCACACTATAAGGCTCTATGCTCTACTGATCACACTATAAGGCTCTATGCTCTACTGATCACACTATAAGGCTCTATGCTCTACTGATCACACTATAAGGCTCTATGCTCTACTGATCACACTATAAGGCTCTATGCTCTACTGATCACACTATAAGTCTCTATGTTATACTGATCACACTATAATGCTCTAGGCTCTAATGATCACACTACAAGGCTCTACTGATCACACTATAAGTCTCTACTGATCACACGATAAGTCTCTATGTTTTACTGATCACACTATAAGTCTCTACTGATCACACTATAAGGCTCTATGCTCTACTGATCACACTATAAGTCTCTATTCTCTACTGATCACACCATATGTTTTTGTGGGTGTAGATGTGGTTGTCCTTGTTCGATAGGGCCATTGGACGTCTTTCAGCGTTGTTCCTATCGGCGGACTCATTGCTAAATATACAAGCAGATACATTTTTTTCCCAGTCTTTAAGACTACAACTTGTGTTGGGTGGTACTTCTTGCTTCGGCCCACATCCCACCCCCAAGGTGGGCTTTTTTGAAAACTGAAAGATCTAACCAGACGCAATGCCTTCAAGTGATTCCTCTCATCAACATGAATTCGACCATTGAGCTTTGAAAAAAAAATATATTAGCTACATGGTGACATTCAACCATACGTGTTTCAACTGGAATATAGCGAACGGGTATTAGAAACAAAGATTTGGATTTTGCTAACATTAGAAGCTCAGCTACAGTCGATGCCAGCACCGAGAAGGCAGATGACAAATATGGTGCCTAGCTAAGTAAGCAATTTTTCCTACAAGCTACCTAGCTAGCTAGCTAACTTTAGTTTATCTACTGAAACCCATATCGAATATTGCTCACTAACATACTGTGTTACAGTGGGGAAAACTCTAATATTTTTATGTTTGCTAACTTAGCTAGGTATCTAGCTAGTTAGGTAGCTAAGTTTGCTGATCTTCTGTATGTCGATTGTAGAACCTCTTTTCTTTTTAGTCATATATATTGCTACTAAACAGCAAGCTACAACATTACAACCAGCCAACTAAAGCTAGGTTTACCAGAAAACATTAGCACAGGAGTTGGCTAGCTAGTTAGCCTGGCACCTGCTAACTTATGTGCTACGCCTCGAGATTGTAACTTGTTCGCAAACATGTGTAACATCGGCAACTAAATAATTTTATTAGCTAGCTATGTAACATTATTGATGAGGAAATGCTTCCGGCGGGGTCCGAGCCCAACCATGATGCAAGATACGATTCCAAACAGATGTAAAAAACAAGTATTTGTATATCTGAAGATAACTTTAGCGCCGCCCTAAAAATCTCATTCAAATTCGACACAAACCTTCAAATAGGTACGCAATGGCACATTACATAAACTCTTTACAGTGTTTAATTTAAATTTTAGAGCTGATATGTTGGACAGATCTGGTGAAAAGTGCAGTTTCCCCACACAGCTTATCTCCCCCTTTCCCTATCACGCAGTAGGTTTCGCTTCCCCACCCGCCATTTTTTTAAAGACCTGACGGAGCTCATTGCCTTCTTCAATCATGTAGGGACGGACAGCATGAAGGTCTCGTCATTGATTTTGCTGGAAAGGGGAGAAATTGTGCTTTACCAATGTTATTGACATTACAGTTGACCTGGAAGTATTATGTTTTAAAATAAGGTCAATTGGCGATGTAGAAAAGTGCCTTCGCTAACTATAGCTAGCTAAGTTTACTAGCAAACAGTGAGGAGAAACAATTTACTGTTGCAAATGTTAGCGTAGAAAAATATTTGTCTAAGCATGGCTAAAAGACATGGCTGTTAGGTAAGACACTGTCTAGGTGCCAAGGTTGAGGGTTGTGCCATATTTCATTCTATTAAGCTAGATATGGTTGAAAATGTCGTCTCTGTGCCTGTGCACATGTATGCATGTTCATCTAGTCCTAATGTTGATGTTATGCTGACAGTTCAACTGTTGATTCAAACTACAATAGAGTAGAATTGTATTTTTTATTTTATTTTTTATGTTAGAGACAATACCGTGTTGCCATGGTTTCTTCCTGGAGTGGATTCTAGATACAAAAACAGAATTCCTTTGCTTCCGTGTCATTGTAGCAGAACTGCATGCAGTGAACTGCATCCCCGTCCTAGACATTATTATAGATTTCAAGCAGATGACTCATGAGGAGCTGAATGCATGTTCATATAGTCTACACTAATGTTGATGTCACGCTGACAGTTTGATCAAGATAACATTCCTCCCACAGCTTTGCAAGTATTCCCCGAGCTTTACTGCACTGATCAGGCTGCATTTTCCTACTGTATTTTTCTTTGTGCAATTTCATCATGACCAACGGTTGTCTTAGCTACAGAGTGTTACACCAGATAATGTCATATAAGCAAAGATTGTTGGTATCCACTACTGGGATCTACAGGATAGCATAGCATATATCATAGCATTTCTCATAGCAGCTTGATAGCTAAGGTTGGTAGAAAATGCTCTGTGCCATACCAAACAGTACGTAGCACAGAACATTTTCTACCAATTCCTCTCTTTGGATTGGTGGATACATCTTGTTATTATAATACTTTTCTGAATATTTGATGAGGGGTTGTTGATGCCAACCACCTGCATTCAATAAAGAGAAATGCTATGCTACTAGCCTCATGTCATGAATATGCATAGGCATCAGACAACTCCAACAGTGTTTTTTTCCCCCACAGTTGTAGGGATGTCATGTGTCCTACTTATATCAGTGCATTACAAAACATTACAAGCATTAGAAAACTTGTATTGTCTTGGAGAGTTGAATATGTTTCTTCACACCTGCACTTTGAATTTGACAATGTGTCTAAGGTGCAATTAAGTGTTTTTTGTTCTTTCAAAGTGTTCTGCTTTTGAACGTTTGCTCTTTCAGTGTAGTTAACTTACGTTTTTTAATTTACTCTTTATATTTGAGTTAACTCACTGTGTTGTATTTACTCTTTATATTTGAGTCAAGGCAAATTGAAAACAAAAATGGTTATCAGTTTCTAAAATGTTTTAAATAAACTTACAGTTACATCTGAGTAATAGTAAATTACAATTTTTAAGTAAGGCTGGACTTTGCTAAACTCAAACGTTTCAAGTATTGCAACATCCGGCGCCGACAGAGTTTGTCGCCTCGCTTCGCGTTCTCAGGAAACTTTGCAGTATTTCGTTTTTTATGTATTATTTCTTACATTGTTACCCAGGAAACCTTAAGTCTCATTACATAGAGACGGGAGGAACTATTGGATATAAGAGCAAGGTCAACTCACCAACATTACGACCAGGAATACGACTTTCCCGAAGCGGATCCTCTGTTTGGACCACCACCCAGAACAATGGCTTGGATCCCAGCCGGCGACCCAGAACAAGGGGCAGAAGAGGCGGTCTTCTGGTCAGGGTCCGTAGACGGGTACATCTCGCACCGCTCCCGAGTTTACTACTCCTCGTCTCCTGACAACAAGGTAGACGAAATCCGAGCAAGGTTTGCCTTCCAGAGAGACAGAGATTGCAATGTTCTTTGTTTCACAGAAACGTGGCTCACTCAAGACACACTATTGGAGTCGGTACAGCAACCTGGTTTCTTCAAACATCGTGCCCGACAAAAACAAACAACTCTCTGGTAAGAAGAAGGGCGGGGGGGGGGGGGGTATGCCTTTTAATTAATCATGGTGTGATCATAACAACATACAGCAGGAACTCAAGTCCTTTTGCTCACCTGACCTAGAATTCCTTACAAAAAATGTTGACCGCATTATCTACCAAGAGAATTCTCTTCGATTATAATTACAGCCGTATATATCCCCCCCAAGCAGACACATCGATGGCCCTGAATGAACTTCATTGGACAATATGTAAACTGGAAACCACATATCCTGAGGCTGCATTCATTGTAGCTGGGGATTTTAACAAGGCTAATCTGAAAACAAGACTCCCTAAATTTTATCAGCATATCGAATGCGCTACCCGGGCGGAAAAAATCCTGGACCATTGTATCTCTAACTTCCACGACACATACAAAGCCCTGCCCCGCCCTCCTTTGGGAAAATCTGACTACAACTCCATTTTGTTGCTCCCAGCCTATAGACAGAAACTAAAACAGGAAATGCCCATGCTCAGGTCTGTTCAACGCTGGTCGGACCAATCTAATTCCACGCTTCAAGATTGCTTCAATCACGTGGACTGGGATATGTTCCGCATAGCATTGGACAACAACATTGATGAATACGCTGATTCGGGGAGCGAGTTTATTAGCAAGTGCATCGGTGATGTTGTACCCACGGCAACTATTAAAACCTTCCCCAACCAGAAAACGTGGATTGATGGCAGCATCCCTGTTATCAGTTTCACAGTTGTTACAAGTTGTCTGCCACAGTCTCTTGTCTGGTAACAGTTCCTCTTTTTTAATGCACATACAATCAAGAATTCTAGTCTTATGATTCAAACACATTTTACTCCATCATACAGTGACAGGATGGAATACTGTTAGTTATGGCCTTATCATTAATTTGAACGTATCAATCATTTAGTCATTTTGCTTGAACAATGCTTCAAGAGGGCCACCATTGTTCCTGTTCCCAAGAAAGCTAAGGTAACTGAGCTAAATGACTATCGCCCCGTAGCACTCACCTCCGTCATCATGAAGTGCTAGTGAGACTAGTCAACTATATGTACTCCCTGTTCACCCACGACTGCGTGGCCACGCACGCCTCCAACTCAATAATCAAGTTTGCGGACGACACTACAGTGGTAAGCTTGTTACCAACAACGAGGAGTAGGTGAGGGCCCTCGGAGTGTGGTGTCAGGAAAATAACCTCACACTCAACGTCAACAAAACAAAGGAGATGATCGTGGACTTCAGGAAACGGCATCCACATTGACGGGACAGTAGTGGAGAAGGTGGAAAGTTTTAAGTTCCTCAGCGTACACATCACGGACAAACTGAAATGGTCCACCCACACAGACAGCGCGGTGAAGAAGGCGCAACAGCGCCTCTTCAACCTCAGGAGGATGAAGATATTTGGCTTGTCACCAAAAACACTCACAAACTTTTACAGATGCACAATCGAGAGCATCCTGTTATGCTGTATCACCGCCTGGTACGGCAACTGCTCGGCCCACAACCGTAAGGCTTTGCAGAGGGTAGTGAGGTCTGCACAACGCATCACAGGGGCAAACTACCTGCTGTCAAGACTGCCCTGATCAGGTCAGGTTACAGGAGACCACAACCCTACAGATTATCTCTCAACCCCAACAGAGGGGTCTGAAGATGTGGGTTTTTTATGGCCCCTCACGCCCCTGGTAATATCTCAGGCCACAGACAAGCCTCAGAACATTAATCATGAACTAAAGGGACTTTGGAACAATCAAATCAAATCAAATGTATTTATATAGCCCTTCGTACATCAGCTGATATCTCAAAGTGCTGTACAGAAACCCAGCCTAAAACCCCAAACAGCAAGCAATGCAGGTGTAGAAGCACGGTGGCTAGGAAAAACTCCCTAGAAAGTCCACTACCTAGGAAGAAACCTAGAGAGGAACCAGGCTATGTGGGGTGGCCAGTCCTCTTCTGGCTGTGCCGGGTGGAGATTATAACAGAACATGGCCAAGATGTTCAAATGTTCATAAATGACCAGCATGGTCGAATAATAATAAGGCAGAACAGTTGAAACTGGAGCAGCAGCACAGTCAGGTGGAAGTTGAAACTGGAGCAGCAGCATGGCCAATGACGAATGCTTTTCGTCAGCCACAATGGTGGTCATGACGATAGATGGAATATGAAAATGTATGTCATTTTTGTTTTGTTATTAAAGGTTAATAGATGACGTTATTACGAAAACATTGTAAGGTGAAGGGTTTTCCTAGTATATGTTTGATGTTTATACATTGTATGTTGTATTGAAAATATCCAAATCAAAGAGAATGTTTGGGGGAAGATGAAATGTTAAGTTAGTTGTCTAAATTTGGATTTGAGTAAAATCTGGACCTTGCCTCATTAACTTGGTACGCCCAGAGAATTGCCCTAAAGGCGGCTACGCCCACTTCTGACCCAAGGGTATAAAACCGGTGAGTATAGAATTTACAGCAGGACTACATGACCCCAGCTGCAGCGAGGTCTAAAAAAGTAAACGAACCCAGAACGCAACGCAAGTTTGAGGACAAAGAAATCCTTTTCTACCCAAGCTACGGATGAGTAGCTGTGTCAAAGCAGGTGAATTCAAGTCGAACCACCCTAGCCTCCATCTCCCATCGAATCGTGGTATCTAAAGGGTTTCATTCCTATGCTGTGAGTGTAACGGGGTTCTTCCTGGGAAGGAGAGGTGGACCAAAATGCAGCGTGGTTATAATTCATGGTTCTTTAATAAAGAAACTATACATGAATAAACTACAAAAACGTGAAAACCCGAAACAGTCCCGTGTGGTACAAATACTGACACAGGAGACAATCACCCACAAAAACCCAACACCAAACAGGCTACCTAAATATGGTTCCCAATCAGAGACAATGACTAACACCTGCCTCTGATTGAGAACCATATCAGGCCAAACACAGAAACAGACAAACTAGAGACACAACATAGAATGCCCACTCAGATCACACCCTGACCAAACAAAACATAGAAACATACAAAGCAAACTATGGTCAGGGTGTGACAGTGAGCTCTGAGCTACAGAGCTGTCTGTCCTCAGAAGACCCCTTCCAGAGAAAAGGGTGAGGGAACAGACTCCTAAGCCAAAAAGGACAATGACACCGGGAGGACGAGCAGGGAGGTGCGCAGGAGATGTGCGTCATCGAACAGCGGAACGGTCCACGCAGAGAATGCTCGGAGATCATCCCCACGTAATAACATCATTATATGCTGACCCATAAGAGCAGCAGTTTGGGGCAAGGCTAGGGTTAGAATAGCATAGCTGACAAATTCACCCAAATGTATATTTCTCTTGTGTACTTTCTTTTTTCTCTCTCTTTTGAAATTCCCATTGTGGGTAACACGCGCCATAGTGTGTTGGCCCGTTATACTCAGTTCTAATCAATAGCCTATAATGTGTTTTGTCTATGTGTGTCTTTTATCATCATTTTAGCTTTTTAGTAAATAAATATTCAACTAAGATGTGGTACGAATTCATTTGTGGGACCAGTGCAGATTCACGGGCTATACGACATTCAGAACGAGATTGTTAGAGGCAACTGGTTAATTAGCGGCTGTTGTAAAATCGATATTCTGATATTCTTTGAGTTAATTTGGGAAATAGAACCTCAATAAAAACTAGTTTTCCCATGGTTCCCCAGGTTAATGAGTTAATAATTGCTTGACTGAGTTAATCACGGAATTAGAAACTTGTAATCATTCGATGAGCAACAGTCGTCACATTAACTAATACACCGTCACGACACTGCTCTCCAGGACACCTACACCACCCGATGTCACAGGAAGGCCAAAATCATCAAGGACAACAACCACCCGAGCCACTGCCTGTTCACCCTACTATCATCCAGAAGGCGAGGTCAGTACAGGTGCATCAAAGCTTGGACGGAGACACTGAAAAACAGCTTCTATCTCAAGGCCATCAGACTGTTAAACAGCCATCTCTAACACAGAGAGGCTGCTGCCAACATATTGACTCAATCTCTAGCCACTTTAATAATACAAAATTGGATGTAATAAATGTATAACAAGTCACTTTAAACTATGCCACTTTATATAATGTTTACATACCCTACATTACTCATCTCATATGTATATACTGTACTCTATACCATCTACTGCATCTTGCCTATACCGTTCAGCCATCGCTCATCCATATATTTGTATGTACATATTCTTATTCATTCCTTTACACTTGTGTGTATTAGGTAGTTGTTGTGAAATTGTTAGATTATCCTCCT
This sequence comes from Oncorhynchus kisutch, assembly GCF_002021735.2. Classification (NCBI taxonomy): domain Eukaryota; kingdom Metazoa; phylum Chordata; class Actinopteri; order Salmoniformes; family Salmonidae; genus Oncorhynchus; species Oncorhynchus kisutch. Next base: position 7,931,708 of record NC_034188.2, read on the forward strand.
GTAGGTTTTAACTCCAACCCTGTTCCTGGAGAGCTACCCTCCTGTAGGTTTTAACTCCAACCCTGTTCCTGGAGAGACACCCTCCTGTAGGTTTTAACTCCAACCCCAGTTCTAACTAACCTGGTTCAGCTTATCAAGCAGGCAATTATTAGAATCAGGTGTGCTAGATTAGGGTTGGAGTTAAAAACCTACAGGACAGTGGCTCTCCAAGAACAGGGTTGGAGTTAAAACCTACAGGACAGTAGCCTTCCAGGAACAGGGTTGGAGTTTTAATCCTACAGGACGGTAGCTCTCCAGGAACAGGGTTGGAGTTAAAACCTACAGGAGGGTAGCTCTCCAGGAACAGGGTTGGAGTTAAAACCTACAGGAGGGTAGCTCTCCAGGAACAGGGTTGGAGTTAAAACCCACAGGACAGTAGCCTTCCAGGAACAGGGTTGGAGTGAAAACCTACAGGAGGGTAGCTCTCCAGGAACAGGGTTGGAGTGAAAACCTACAGGAGGGTAGCTCTCCAGGAACAGGGTTGGAGTGAAAACCTACAGGAGGGTATCTCTCCAATGACAGGACTGTAGAACCTCCTTCAAATAAATATGGATATTTTCTATCAATCTTCTAAATTTGTCTGCCTTTATGGATTCACAGAAGATATGTACCTAAGCTGTACAGGGCTCTGTAGCATCAAACAGATGCTAGACATTCCGATATCCAAATAATGTTTATTTGTCCAAATCTAAAATACAGGGGAGTGTACACTATTTAAAGTTAACTGAAGAGAACAGGTACTGTATTCAACAAGAATGTTATATGGTAAAAGTAACAACCACATTGTTTTGTATGAACAGTGTAGTACAGTTCAGTGTGTCCAAGTGTGTCTCAGGTGTAGAGACACACTAGTGCAAAGAACTGTAGCTACAGATTGATAAAACAGATCACGTGATTTACCCAAAGATTTTCGAGACGATGAGAGAAGACTTGAAATAGACAAGATGGCAGCGTTGTTGGATTACTTCATTATTGTTAACAACAGATCATTTTCTAAATTCAAAATGGACCCCGTGCAACTGGACATGGACATTTTGCAAGACTCCTGTTTCCCCGAATTGTGGACGAAGACGGCATTGCCCGCCAGCAGCATACCACCCATCATACCACCCATCATACCACCCTGCATACCACCCTGCATACCACCCTGCATACCACTGCCGGTTTGGCTCATTCATCCCCCTCCTCTCTCCTGTAACTATTCCCCAGGTCGTTGCTGCAAATGAGAACGTGTTCTCAGTCAACTTACCTGGTAAAGTAACGGATAAATAAAAATAATAATAATAATTGTACTGCTCTGTGGACAATGAATCCCATTGTTAGGGTGAAGACATAACCATCTTGTCAGTATGTCCAGTATCTCTTAGCCCTGCCCACAGCACAGGAGATAAGTAGTAGTAGTCTTTCTATAGGTTATTCCAACAGATTTATGGGGGGATATTTTCTAAATGAACTCAGGCTGACGATGTGAAATTAAGGGAATTCATCTATTCATACATGTGATTTGTGTTGAGTTCAACCGGAAACGAGTGTCCAAGCTTGAAAAATATCAAATAAATAAATTCAAATTACAACTAATAACATGGGTGGGGGGGACATTTGACACTCCACATGAACATAGCAGAACACTCAACATCCTGATTGCATTATGTGCGTGATTACAACAATCACTGTCTCCTTATATGGGGTCCCTGCAAGTTTCCACCCTTTCATTTAGAGGTTCACAGTAGGTCCAAACCACCATTTATTTCATTTCACCTTTATTTAACCAGGTCAGCTAGTTGAGAACACCTTTATTTAACCAGGTAGGCTAGTTGAGAACACCTTTATTTAACCAGGTCAGCTAGTTGAGAGTAAGTTCTCATTTACAATTGCGACCTGGCCAAGATAAAACAAAGCAGTTCGACACATACAACAACACAGAGTTAGACATGGAGTAAAACAAACATACAGTCAATAATACAGTAGAAAAATAAGTCTATATACAATGTGAGCAATTGAGGTGAGATAAGGGAGGTAAAGGCTAAAAAAGGCCATGGTGGTGAAGTAAATACAATATAGCAAGTAAAACACTGGAATGGTAGATTTGCAGTGGAAGAATGTGCAAAGTAGAAATAGAAATAATGGGGTGCAAAGGAGCAAAATAAATAAATAAATACAGTAGGGGAAGAGGTAGTTGTTTGGGCTAAATTATAGATGGGCTATGTACAGGTGCAGTAATCTGTGAGCTGCTCTGACAGCTGGTGCTTAAAGCTAGTGAGGGAGATAAGTGTTTCCAGTTTCAGAGATTTTTGTAGTTCGTTCCAGTCATTGGCAGCAGAGAACTGGAACGAGAGGCGGCCAAAGGAGGAATTGGTTTTGGGGGTGACCAGAGAGATATACCTGCTGGAGTGCGTGCTACAGATGGGTGCTGCTATGGTGACCAGCGAGCTGAGATAAGGGGGGACTTTACCTAGCAGGGTCTTGTAGATGACCTGGAGCCAGTGGGTTTGGCGACGAGTATGAAGCCAACGAGAGTGTACAGGGCGCAGTGGTGGTAGTATATGGGGCTTTGCTGACAAAACGGATGGCACTGTGATAGACTGCACCCAATTTATTGAGTAGGGTATTGGAGGCTATTTTGTAAATGACATCGCTGAAGTCGAGGATCGGTAGGATGGTCAGTTTTGCGAGGGTATGTTTGGCAGCATGAGTGAAGGATGCTTTGTTGAGAAATAGGAAGCCAATTCTAGATTTAACTTTGGATTGGAGAAGCTTGATGTGAGTCTGGAAAGAGAGTTTACAGTCTAACCAGACACCTAGGTATTTGTAGTTGTCCACAGATTCTAAGTCAGAACCGTCCAGAGTAGAGATCCTGGACAGGTGGGCAGGTGCAGGCAGCGATCGGTTGAAGAGCATGAATTTAGTTTTACTTGTATTTAAGAGCAGTTGGAGGCCACGGAAGGAGAGTTGTATGGCATTGAAGCTCGTCTGGAGGGTTGTTAACACAATGTCCAAAAAAGGGCAAAAAGTATACAGAATGGTGTCGTCTGCGTAGAGGTGGATCAGAGACTCACCAGCAGCAAGAGCGACATCATTGATGTATACAGAGAAGAGAGTCGGCCCAAGAATTGAACCCAGTGGCACCCCCATAGAGACTGCCAGAGGCCCGGACAACAGGCCCTCCGATTTGACACACTGAACACTATCAGAGAAGTAGTTGGTGAACCAGGCAAGGCAATCATTTGAGAAACCAACGCTATCGAGTCTGCCGATGAGGATGTGGTGATTGACAGAGTCGAAAGCCTTGGCCAGGTCAATGAATACGGCTGCACAGTATTGTTTCTTATCGATGGCGGTTAAGATATCGTTTAGGAGCTTGAGCGTGGCTGAGGTGCACCCATGACCAGCTCTGAAACCAGATTGCATAGCGGAGAAGGTGCGGTGGTATTCGAAATGGTCGGTAATCTGTTTGTTGACTTGGCTTTCGAAAACCTTAGAAAGGCAGGGTAGGGTAGGATAGATATAGGTCTGTAGCAGTTTGGGTCTAGAGTGTCCCCCCCTTTGAAGAGGGGGATGACCGCAGCTGCTTTCAAATCTTTGGGAATCTCAGACAATACGAAAGAGAGGTTGAACAGGCCAGTAATAGGGGTTGCAACAATTTCGGCAGATAGGTTTAGAATGAAAGGGTCCAGATTGTCTAGCCCGGCTGAATTGTAGGGGTCCAGATTTTGCAGCTCTTTCAGAACATCAGCTGACTGGATTTGGGAGGAGAAATGGGGAAGGCTTGGGGGAGTTGCTGACCGGGGTAGGGGTAGCCAGGTGGAAAGCATGGCCAGCCGTAGAAAAATGCTTATTGAAATTCTCAATTATAGTGGATTTATCGGTGGTGACAGAGTTTCCTATCTTCAGTGCAGTGGGCAGCTGGGAGGAGGTGTTCTTATTCTCCATGGACTTTACAGTGTCCCAGAACTTTTTTGAGTTTGTGTTGCAGGAAGCAAATTTCTGCTTGAAAAAGCTAGCCTTGGCTTTTCTAACTGCCTGTGTATATTGGTTTCTAACTTCCCTGAAAAGGGTCTGTTCGATGCTAATGCAGAACGCCATAGGATGTTTTTGTGTTGGTTAAAGGCAGTCAGGTCTGGAGAGAATCAAGGGCTATATCTGTTCCTGGTTCTAAATTTCTCGAATGGGGCATGCTTATTTAATTAAGATGATGAGCATAGATAGAGAGCACAGCAGAGTGTATAGGCCTAACACCTGTGAGAGTGTACCACCAGGAAGAGCTCTTAATTAGGCACCGGGTCCCACAGGCAGTTAACCCACTGTTCCTAGGCCGTCATTGAAAATAAGAATTTGTTCTTAACCGACTTGCCTAGTTAAATAAAGGTTAAATAAAAAAATAAAAAATACAAAAATTGTAGTCCTCCTCAATTAATACTCAGTCCCAGCCACGGGCCGGTTAGCCCTCCCTTATGAAACATTTATCAACCTTTTAATGACTAATGACTTTAAGTGCCCTAATCGCTATGTAAATTAGAATGATCCGTCAGAGCTAATCTCATTTGATAAATTGCTTATCTAAAAGATGAAATATCCTATACATAGTTCGTCCGAGGTGAAGGGTTGGGGTTGGAAAATTCTGGCAACTTTACCAAAATGCACAGTTTTACAGAAATATCGGTTGGAGGATTCCCAGATTTCCTGCTTATCTCAAACATTACAATCTCCCAACAATGAGTAGAATAGAGCTGGCTCCAGTAGATATGGAGGGTCTGCGGTCTGGTTGAGCGCTGTAGTTAGGCCAGAGGCCCAGTCTGACATTCACTGTAATACTGTTTATGGCAAAGGCATGGCAGCACAAAAAAATATGGAATATAAAATACATATAAATCCCAAAAGGACAACGGTCACTTTGAATACTTCAATGTTCTTAGTCCTCCGTGATTAATTTGGAACGACAGCTCACTCAAACAAGCTTTCGGAGAATCCTGATATACCCACTTCTCTACTACTGGGGTCTCGGACCAGAATGTGTTTCCTTTCCAAAGAGCAACAACAAACATCACAAAGTCAACAACACATAAAACCATATCATCCAAAATGAGCATTCCAAGGATTCTGACGAATGGGTCTCGATCCAGAATTAGTTGCCCTTTCCACATGATACAACAACCATCACCTAGCAACACCAACACTGTGCTGTCCATCCAAAACACCAGATCATGCTGTTGTCACAATACATGGAACTGGATAGCACTCTGACTGTTCTTTAACAACAATGCCACATTGAGCACATCAACCAACCAAATGGTAGCAGTGTGATTTCAGCGTGGGCTCTCCTCTCCTATCCTGTCCTCTGTCTGTCGGTCTGTTATGGGCTGAGCAGAGAGAGCAGAGGGAGTTATCTATGTTTGCGTCCCCTACTCTCCCTATATATTACTTTTGATCAGGGCCAATAGGGAATAAGGTACTATTTGGGATGCAGCCTATGTCTCGAGGGGTACCTGCCTTTTTAGCATTTCTGACACGGTAGCATGAGAGAAGCTCCCGTCACCTCCACAATCCTACTATAGTCTCGCTCCGCTCAGCTCAGCCCTCGGGATCACAATTACCCCGCTTCCTGAATAAACATGCGTGTGATGGTATGAGCTATGGGCACGTGTCTCTCTCTGTGTGTGTGTGTGTCCTGTCAAAGCAGACACATGCTCACATGCTCACATGTGAGCATGCCTCATTTCAATAGCATCGACCGGCTGTTTTATTTCAATCACAACAACGGGGACAAGTTGGTCTCCTTTCTATACCACCGCCATGGTATTTAAGTGCATGTGTTGATGAAGAAGAGTTGACTCGGTTCAATATGTTGATGCATTGATGCAGTAGAGTTGTCTTGATTTAATTTAGTGAATGGAGCAAAAGACTATGAATCCTCACTGCTTGGAAAAGTCATTCTGAAGGACATTGCAAAAGGCGCAGGTACACACACACTCGCGTACACCACAACATAATCCATAATCAATACAGATGAAATGCTCGTTTCAAAGGGAAAAGCATCAGCAGACCACTATGCCATTGCCACACAAAACCCCATCTCCTTCACAGCAACGAAAGGCCTTGAGATCTGTGTATGTGTGAAAGATATCCCATGAAAAATGTCAAGGCATAACTAACGGATCTGTGCTTCATACTCTGCCGTAATTCTGATGACCTTTAATGTTTCGTCTGGTCAAAGCCCAGTCATGTCAATCTCATGGAGCTGCCCAATACTGTGTCCCATATGGCACCCTATTCCCTATACTTCCCATGGGCCCTGGGAAAAAGTAGTGCACTATTTCAGACACATGGTGCCAGTTTGGGGATGCAGTCCAACTGTCTTTTCTACAGAACCACGACAACTCGTCTTATTGAAGAGAAAAAAGACATTCTGAATTCATGTAGCATCCTGAAACTGAGTTGTTTCCATGGGGTCGGCTCAGGATGGCTAGTCCTCTAACTGTCTCTCTCTAGACCATTCATTTCCTCAGACCCTTCAATTACTTTTGACATTTTCTGTTAGCAGCATTTTGATATGGAACTGTGGTTTAGACAAACTCTTCAAAAGAGATCATTGCTAACCCTCTTGTGAATATGCTTCTGACAGGAAATGTTCAAGATGTTGGCCCATTTCCAAGAGTGGAAAAGGTTTCACTATTTTAGAAACGCAAGTTGATAAAACTGCATCTGCATAACTGATTTATCTCCCCAATCGATCTGACTTGACAATCAGCACTAATTAGAGCTCTCTTTTTCTCTTGCTCTCACTCTCTCTCTCTCTCTCTCTCTCTCTCACACACACACACACACAACATCTAAGGGCGAACTCATTCTGCTATGTGGGAACTGAGTGAAGCGATAACTCCTCAGTGATGATGGTTTGACAAAGACAAGCCCTGTATTGTGCAGGAGCGCTATTGACTTTCACAGCACTGTTCTTCTGTGAAAGACCCAGCGCGTATTGGGCTATATTAGAACCGTATAGATGACGGGTAGAGATGCTGATGGGTAGAGATGCTGATGGGTAGAGATGTTGATGGGTAGAGATGCTGATGGGTAGAGATGCTGATGGGTAGAGATGTTTGCAGGGAGGAGACTTTTCCACCAAGCCAGCGGCAAGGTGTAATTGATCCCAGCTGCAGCGATGAGAACTACTCCCGGTGGGTTAATCACGTGTCCTCTGAGAAGCGCTTTAGTTTTGAGACGGTAGTGAGTCCGAGCACAATTACCAGTAGGTTAGTTAGTAAGCCTAGTTAGTGTACTTGAACATCTATTCATGGTAAATGCTAAACAACAATTAGCCTATAGAAAATAGAACAATGTACTGTTTTTTAATTTAAAGCGTCGTCATAGATTGAGCGCGCACTTTCTGGCATCTAGTCTGGTGAAAACTTCAGATCAGCGACACCTGTATCCGTTACTGTTGCCACCACAACAAGACAAGTCACCCGACCGCGGGCTGTCACTGTCTGCAAGAGCCGAGGTAGGCTGGAATACCTTTTTCTTCTATTTACAGTCGATATCGCTATTATGTTGAGTAGCCTATGTGCTTTAACCGTTGATGACGTTTAGAGACCCGCGTGGCGATGGACGAATAGTCACGCGTAAATCATGGATTCAAAATGACCATATCCCGAAACCGATTACAATTGAAATCATGCTGTGTTATAAAATAATGTATGAACATTATATATAATAGCCTACATTAGTGAATGCGTTATTACGCAGACTCTGACCTACCCATAGTTCATGTGTGTGTCCCGAGCACTCCAGTATATAAACATCAAACTATGGAGCCAAAGAAGCCTTCAAATCTCCCAACATGGTGCGTTAGCATTACACCATTAAATCATATTCATAGTGAGGAGGTTGCTACAGTACAATATCCAACCCTACCGAATAGTAGTAGTCGTAGGACCTCTATACGTTCATTGTATCCGTTATGGTTTATGGATTCGTCTACCATGTGTAGCCTATATATTTATTACATATTTAGGATTTGATATTCTATACCAATTTGGTGAGACCGGCGGTGTGGTATGCAACGTGGTACGGTAGGTAGGACAAGGGGATTTGAACTCCTGCTTTGTGTCTGGTTGTCCAAACGTCTTGGTTGGTAACTGCCTGGACTAGTGCTCGTTGCTGGACTGGTGTTGGTTTCTGGACTGGTGCTGGTTTCTGGACCGGTGCTGGTTCCTGGACTGGTGCTGGTTTCTGGACTGGTGCTGGTTTCTGGACTGGGGTTGGTTTCTGGACAGGCGCTGGTTTCTGGACTGGTGCTGGTTTCTGGACCGGTGCTGGTTTCTGGACTGGTGCTGGTTTCTGGACCGGTGCTGGTTTCTGGACTGGTGCTGGTTTCTGGACTGGTGTTGGTTTCTGGACTGGCGCTGGTTTCTGTGCTGGTTTCTGGACTGGTGATGGTTTCTGGACCGGTGTTGGTTTCTGGACTGGCGCTGGTTTCTGGACTGGTGCTGGTTTCTGGACTGGTGCTGGTTTCTGGACCGGTGCTGGTTTCTGGACTGGTGTTGGTTTCTGGACTGGTGCTGGTTTCTGGACTGGCGCTGGTTTCTGGACAGGCGCTGGTTTCTGGACTGGTTCTCGTTGCTGGACTGGTGCTGGTTTCTGGACTGGTGTTGGTTTCTGGACTGGTGTTGGTTTCTGGACTGGCGCTGGTTTCTGTGCTGGTTTCTGGACTGGTGATGGTTTCTGGACCGGTGTTGGTTTCTGGACTGGCGCTGGTTTCTGGACTGGTGCTGGTTTCTGGACTGGTGCTGGTTTCTGGACCGGTGCTGGTTTCTGGACTGGTGTTGGTTTCTGGACTGGTGCTGGTTTCTGGACTGGCGCTGGTTTCTGGACAGGCGCTGGTTTCTGGACTGGTTCTCGTTGCTGGACTGGTGCTGGTTTCTGGACTGGTGTTGGTTTCTGGACTGGTGCTGGTTTCTGGACTGGTGCTGGTTTCTGGACTGGTGCTGGTTTCTGGACTGGTGCTGCTCTAACTAAGGCTGACCTCCGTACTAACCTGTTCTGTCTGGAACCACCCCTCTTGCATTACAAGTCATCTCATATGACAGTTTGTGATGCGCAACTCCCAAACCGACCCACCCCCAGCAAAGCTGAAACAACATAACGGATCAGATGCTGTTTACAGACTGAGGCTCCTTGCCTTCTAAATGCAACATTCTGACTTGACAGCTAGCTTCCATCATCTGCTGAAAGACAGACAGCAACTTCCTTACGATTGGATTCCTCTAGTCTAAGACAAACACTAACGTTCTAGATAGTGCACTACTTTTGACAAGCACCCTATGTGGGACCAGTTCAAAAGTAGTGCGCTACATAGGGAATAGGGTGCCATTTTAGACAGGTAAAGACAGACAGTCATCTGAGCAGCAACCGTCATTAAAATTGAAGTAGCTAGGACCTCCCTAGGCAAACCAAGGATATAACACAATTTGTCTCTGTGACAACTATTTGTTGACAGACGCTAGACTGAGCAGGGTTGGAAACATGATAAATTTTTCCAAAGCGTGCAGAATCTGTAACCAAATATGATGTGTGTCTATCCTGCTCTTATAAATGATGACCTACACCAGTGTAAACATAGACACAACACAAGTCTTCCAAAAGGAGCACACTGTACCCTATTGATTGATACACTGGACATTGTCAAATGACTCTATGCTTCAGCCCCAAATGACTCTATGATTCTGGTCCCAATGACTCTATGATTCTGTCCCAAATGACTCTGGGACCAAATGACTCTATGATTCTGTCCCAAATGACTCTATGATTCTGTCCCCAATGACTCTTTGATTCTGTCCCAAATGATTCTATGATTCTGTCCACAATGACTCTAGGACCAAATGACTCTATGATTCTGTTCCAAATGACTCCATATTCCCATAACAGCCAAGAAATGTGTTGTTGAGTTAATCATTCAACTCCAGCCAGGGATACAGAGATGACAGCTCTCCGGTTTCATATTCATTTTATTGAACCTTTATTTAACTAGGCAAGTCAGTTAAAGAACAAATTCTTATTTACAATGACGTTCTACCCTGGCCAAACCCGGACGACCCTGGGTCAATTCTGCGCCACCCTATGGGACTCCCAATCACGGCCGGATGTGATACAGCCTGGATTCGAACCATATGCTTATTGGTGTAGTTAAAACGTCATTTCTGACAGGAAGCTTTTTATTAAGTTTTCCAGCATCAACACATTGACATGCGAAGCTGAAACAACATCTCCGTTAGCTGGGTGAATATATCCCCGTTAGCTGGTTGAATACATCACCGTTAGCTAGGTGAATACATCTCCATTAGCTGGTTGAATACATCTCCATTAGCTGGTTGAATACATCTCCATTAGCTAGGTGAATACATCTCCGTTAGCTGGGTGAATACATCTCCGTTAGCTGGGTGAATACATCACCGTTAGCTAGGTGAATACATCTCCATTAGCTGGTTGAATACATCTCCATTAGCTGGTTGAATACATCTCCATTAGCTAGGTGAATACATCTCCATTAGCTAGGTGAATACATCTCCGTTAGCTGGGTGAATACATCTCCGTTAGCTGGGTGAATACATCACCGTTAGCTAGGTGAATACATCTCCATTAGCTGGTTGAATACATCTCCATTAGCTGGTTGAATACATCTCCATTAGCTAGGTGAATACATCTCCATTAGCTGGGTGAATACATCTCCGTTAGCTGGGTGAATACATCTCCGTTAGCTGGGTGAATACATCTCCATTAGCTGGTTGAATACATCTCCGTTAGCTGGGTGAATACATCTCCGTTAGCTGGGTGAATACATCTCCGTTAGCTGGGTGAATACATCTCCATTAGCTGGGTGAATACATCTCCATTAGCTGGGTGAATACATCTCCATTAGCTGGGTGAATACATCTCCATTAGCTGGGTGAATACATCTCCGTTAGCTAGGTGAATACATCTCCATTAGCTGGGTGAATACATCCCCGTTAGCTGGTTGAATATATCTCCATTAGCTGGGTGAATACATCCCCGTTAGCTGGGTGAATACATCTCCGTTAGCTGGGTGAATACATCTCCATTAGCTGGGTGAATACATCTCCGTTAGCTGGGTGAATACATCTCCATTAGCTGGGTGAATACATCTCCATTAGCTGGGTGAATACATCTCCATTAGCTGGGTGAATACATCTCCGTTAGCTGGGTGAATACATCACCATTAGCTGGTTGAATACATCACCGTTAGCTGGGTGAATACATCTCCATTAGCTGGGTGAATACATCACCGTTAGCTAGGTGAATACATCTCCGTTAGCTGGGTGAATACATCTCCATTAGCTGGGTGAATACATCTCCGTTAGCTGGGTGAATACATCTCCGTTAGCTGGGTGAATACATCTCCGTTAGCTGGGTGAATACATCACCGTTAGCTGGGTGAATACATCTCCGTTAGCTGGGTGAATACATCTCCGTTAGCTGGGTGAATACATCACCGTTAGCTGGGTGAATACATCTCCGTTAGCTGGGTGAATACATCACCGTTAGCTGGGTGAATACATCTCCATTAGCTGGGTGAATACATCTCCGTTAGCTGGTTGAATACATCTGACACAGTCATTTATCAGTTACCTACAGGGCTGCATCACATCCGGCCGTGATCGGGAGTCCAATAGGGCGGTGTCATCCGGGTATAGCCGGTGGTAGGTCGTCATTGCAAATAAGAATTTGTTCTTAACCGACTTGCCTAGTTAAATAAAGTTAAATAAAAAAAAAATATATTTTTTATCTAGCCTGTTTGTCAGTCTGTTTGCGTTGTCATCTCCTTCCCACTCATTGTCATGCCAAACATTTCTGAGACCAGGCTAGGATGTATCATAATGTGCTTCAAATGTTCTGTTCATTATTCATGCTAAATTGTAAATGAACTTTTAAGCCTCTCCAAGCTGTACTCTGTATATCTGTTGCATATGTTGTAGACTACAGTATATGTGCTGGCCTCAGGTTGACTACAGCATCCTCCAGGACGGTGTGGTGTCCTTCAGGACGGTGTCCTTCAGGATGGTGTCCTTCAGGATGGTGTGGTGTCCTTCAGGACGGTGTCCTTCAGGATGGTGTGGTGTCCTTCGGGGACGGTGTCCTTCAGGATGGTGTACTTCAGGACGGTGTCCTTCAGGATGGTGTGGTGTCCTCCAGGACGGTGTGGTGTCCTTCAGGATGGTGTGGTGTCCTTCAGGACGGTGTCCTCCAGGACGGTGTGGTGTCCTTCAGGACGGTGTCCTTCAGGAAGGTGTGGTGTCCTCCAGGACGGTGTGGTGTCCTTCAGGACGGTGTCCTCCAGGACGGTGTGGTGTCCTTCAGGATGGTGTCATGTCCTTTAGGACGGTATGGTGTCCTCCAGGACGGTGTGGTGTCCTTCAGGACGGTGTACTTCAGGACGGTGTGGTGTCCTCCAGGATGGTGTGGTGTCCTCCAGGACGGTGTTGTGTCCTCCAGGACGGTGTGGTGTCCTTCAGGACGGTGTGGTGTCCTCCAGGACGGTGTGGTGTTGTCCAGGACGGTGTGGTGTCCTTCAGGACGGTGTGGTGTCCTCCAGGACGGTGTGGTGTCCTCCAGGACGGTGTTCTTCAGGACGGTGTGGTGTCCTCCAGGATGGTGTCCTTCAGGACGGTGTGGTGTCCTTCAGGACGGTGTCCTTCAGGATGGTGTGGTGTCCTTCAGGACGGTGTCCTTCAAGACGGTGTGGTGTCCTTCAGGACAGTGTCCTTCAGGAAGGTGTGGTGTCCTTCAGGATGGTGTGGTGTCCTTCAGGACGGTGTCCTTTAGGAAGGTGTGGTGTCCTTCAGGATGGTGTGGTGTCCTTCAGGATGGTGTGGTGTCCTTCAGGACGGTGTCCTTCAAGACGGTGTGGTGTCCTTCAGGACGGTGTCCTTCAGGAAGGTGTGGTGTCCTTCAGGACGGTGTGGTGTCCTTCAGGACGGTGTGGTGTGTTTCAGGACGGTGTCCTTCAGGACGGTGTGGTGTCCTTCAGGATGGTGTCCTTCAGGATGGTGTGGTGTCCATCAGGACGGTGTCCTTCAGGATGGTGCGGTGTCCTTCAGGATGGTGTGGTGTCCTTCAGGACGGCGTCCTCCAGGACGGTGTGGTGTCCTTCAGGACGGTGTGGTGTACTCCAGGACGGTGTGGTGTCGTCCAGGACGGTGTGGTGTCCTTCAGGACGGTGTGGTGTCCTCCAGGACGGTGTTCTTCAGGACGGTGTGGTGTCCTCCAGGATGGTGTCCTTCAGGACGGTGTGGTGTCCTTCAGGACGGTGTGGTGTCCTTCAGGATGGTGTGATGTCCTCCAGGACGGTGTGGTGTCCACCAGGACGGTGTGGTGTCCTTCAGGACAGTGTGGTGTCCTTCAGGATGGTGTGGTGTCCTCCAGGACGGTGTGGTGTCCACCAGGATGGTGTGGTGTCCTCCAGGACGGTGTCCTCCAGGACGGTGTGGTGTCCTTCAGGATGGTGTGGTGTCCTCCAGGACGGTGTGGTGTCCACCAGGATGGTGTGGTGTCCTTCGGGATGGTGTGGTGTCCTTCAGGACGGTGTCCAATCCCTTTCTCTCCATTCTCTCCTCTCGGTGTCCTCTAAAATACATTTAAATTAGAAAAATACACTTCTGTTTGATACTGAGAGAGCAGATTCATGCCATTCCTATGGGTGACCTCACCTGCTGTGTCAACTGTATTTCCAAAAGACTGTGTTTGTGTGGTTTCTACCGTCTACTATTCTCCTCTCAGGGTTATTATAAGTGGCGTACTGGTAGTGGCGATGGAGTAGCTGCAGGGAAGGACACACCTGCAGTGAGCACTAGGTAGGTGAGATGTGTCTGTATGTCACATCTACAATAACCAACAATGCCAAGAATCTGTGAGGAAATCATTATTGTGTCTCAAATGCCACCCTCTTCCCTATATAGTGCACTACATTCGACCAGAGCCCTATAAGGAATAGGGTGCGATTTGGGAAGCGACCAATGCAAGTTGGAAGCCATTATAATGTAATTTGCTATTCATCAGGGGTCTAATATTCAGTTAGCGGGTCCTCATCTCAAGCTGGGCTCAATGTGTTGCTGAGTGAGTATGCAGTATAACTATGCAGGCTGATTGATGAGCAGAGGAGCATACCCCAGTTTCCTTTATGCCGTTCAAGTGGAACAGACAGACAGACAGACAGACAGACAGACAGAGAGAGAGAGAGAGAGAGAGAGAGAGAGAGAGAGAGAGAGAGAGAGAGAGAGAGAGAGAGAGAGAGAGAGAGAGAGAGAATTCTAAGCATTGTGGAGTTTACTTCTTAATCTGTGGTACCAATGCTATAAATAATGTGTTATGATTCATTGTGATAGTGGGTCAGTCAGAGACCTCACAACCCCCACAAAGAGGCGTCCTGCCAATAGGGGACACAGAGGCGTCCTGCCAATAGGGGACACAGAGGCGTCCTGCCAATAGGGGACACAGAGGCGTCCTGCCAATAGGGGGCACAGAGGCGTCCTGCCAATAGGGGGCACAGAGGCGCCATGCCAATAGGGGGCACAGAGGCGTCATGCCAATAGGGGGCACAGAGGCGCCATGCCAATAGGGAGCACAGAGGTGTCCTGCCAATAGGGAGCACAGAGGTGTCCTGCCAATAGGGGCACAGAGGTGTCCTGCCAATAGGGGCACAGAGGTGTCCTGCCAATAGGGGGTACAAGGGCACGTGCCCCCTCTGATTGGTCCTGTTTATAAGAATTATTATGATATATTTGTTTTCCCTCTGTAATACTACTATCCACTTAGCAATGTTATGTAGTTGTCTTTAGCTAGCCCCGATAGGTTCCTAGTCTCCCAGCCTCATAACTAGCTACCCAGAAGCCATTTCATGCTGTCAATCAAGTTAGAGTAGCTACGGTAGCTTGTCTAACTATCTTAGCTGGCATGCCTGCTGATAAGGTTGGTACACTTTACAAAAGTACAGAATAAGATTCACATTCCTTTCAATCTTTTACCCAGATTTTAGCAGAGATGAAGTCAGGCATATATCGTTTATAAAAATAAACAAAAAAAGAAAAACCCGTCAGGAGGACAGCTCAAATATATATAGTTTTTACATAGAATTACACTTCATGATTATGGCTCTAGATTGCAGGCATCTGGAAAATGCTATATTCTCCAGCGTAAGGAAGGGGGGGGGGGCCTAGCTCCCTTCCAGACTAGGGATGGGGGGGGCCTAGCTCCCTTCCAGACTAGGGATGGGGGGGACCTAGCTCCCTTCCAGACTAGGGATGGGGGGGCCTAGCTCCCTTCCAGACTAGGGATGGGGGGGACCTAGCTCCCTTCCAGACTAGGGATGGGGGGGCCTAGCTCCCTTCCAGACTAGGGATGGGGGGGGCCTAGCTCCCTTCCAGACTAGGGATGGGGGGGACCTAGCTCCCTTCCAGACTAGGGATGGGGGGGCCTAGCTCCCTTCCAGACTAGGGATGGGGGGGGCCTAGCTCCCTTCCAGACTAGGGATGGGGGGGGCCTAGCTCCCTTCCAGACTAGGGATGGGGGGGGCCTAGCTCCCTTCCAGACTACGGATGGGGGGGGGCCTAGCTCCCTTCCAGACTAGGGATGGGGGGGGCCTAGCTCCCTTCCAGACTACGGATGGGGGGGGCCTAGCTCCCTTCCAGACTAGGGATGGGGGGGCCTAGCTCCCTTCCAGACTAGGGATGGGGGGGGCCTAGCTCCCTTCCAGACTAGGGATGGGGGGGGCCTAGCTCCCTTCCAGACTAGGGATGGGGGGGCCTAGCTCCCTTCCAGACTAGGGATGGGGGGGGGGCCTAGCTCCCTTCCAGACAAGGGATGGGGGGCCTAGCTCCCTTCCAGACTAGGGATGGGGGGGGGCCTAGCTCCCTTCCAGACTAGGGATGGGGGGGGGCAAGCTCCCTTCCAGACTAGGGATGGGGGGCCTAGCTCCCTTCCAGACTAGGGATGGGGGGGCCTAGCTCCCTTCCGGACTAGGGATGGGGGGGCCTAGCTCCCTTCCAGACTAGGGATGGGGGGGCTTATCTCCCTTCCAGACTAGGGATGGGGGGGCCTAGCTCCCTTCCAGACTAGGGATGGGGGGGGGGGCAAGCTCCCTTCCAGACTAGGGATGGGGGGGCCTAGCTCCCTTCCAGGCTAGGGATGGGGGGGGGCCTAGCTCCCTTCCAGACTAGGGATGGGGGGGCCCTAGCTCCCTTCCAGACTAGGGATGGGGGGGGGCCTAGCTCCCTTCCAGACTAGGGATGGGGGGGGGCTAGCTCCCTTCCAGACTAGGGATGGGGGGGGGGGGCCTAGCTCCCTTCCAGACTAGGGATGGGGGGGGGCCTAGCTCCCTTCCAGACTAGGGATGGGGGGGCCTAGCTCCCTTCCAGACTAGGGATGGGGGGGGGCCTAGCTCCCTTCCAGACTAGGGATGGGGGGGGCCTAGCTCCCTTCCAGACTAGGGATGGGGGGGGGCCTAGCTCCCTTCCAGACTAGGGATGGGGGGGGGGCAAGCTCCCTTCCAGACTAGGGATGGGGGGGCCTAGCTCCCTTCCAGACTAGGGATGGGGGGGCCTAGCTCCCTTCCAGACTAGGGATGGGGGGGCCTAGCTCCCTTCCAGACTAGGGATGAGGGGGCTTATCTCCCTTCCAGACTAGGGATGGGGGGGCCTAGCTCCCTTCCAGACTAGGGATGGGGGGGGGGCAAGCTCCCTTCCAGACTAGGGATGGGGGGGCCTAGCTCCCTTCCAGACTAGGGATGGGGGGGGCCTAGCTCCCTTCCAGGCTAGGGATGGGGGGGGGCCTAGCTCCCTTCCAGACTAGGGATGGGGGGCCTAGCTCCCTTCCAGACTAGGGATGGGGGGGCCTATCTCCCTTCCAGACTAGGGATGGGGGGGGCCTAGCTCCCTTCCAGACTACGGATGGGGGGGGCCTAGCTCCCTTCCAGACTAGGGATGGGGGGGGGCCTAGCTCCCTTCCAGACTAGGGATGGGGGGGGCCTAGCTCCCTTCCAGACTAGGGATGGGGGGGGCCTAGCTCCCTTCCAGACTAGGGATGGGGGGGCCTAGCTCCCTTCCAGACTAGGGATGGGGGGGGGCCTAGCTCCCTTCCAGACAAGGGATGGGGGGCCTAGCTCCCTTCCAGACTAGGGATGGGGGGGGGCCTAGCTCCCTTCCAGACTAGGGATGGGGGGGGGCAAGCTCCCTTCCAGACTAGGGATGGGGGGGCCTAGCTCCCTTCCAGACTAGGGATGGGGGGGCCTAGCTCCCTTCCAGACTAGGGATGGGGGGGCCTAGCTCCCTTCCAGACTAGGGATGGGGGGGGGGGGCAAGCTCCCTTCCAGACTAGGGATGGGGGGGCCTAGCTCCCTTCCAGGCTAGGGATGGGGGGGGGCTATCTCCCTTCCAGACTAGGGATGGGGGGGCCCTAGCTCCCTTCCAGACTAGGGATGGGGGGGGGCCTAGCTCCCTTCCAGACTAGGGATGGGGGGGGGCTAGCTCCCTTCCAGACTAGGGATGGGGGGGGGCCTAGCTCCCTTCCAGACTAGGGATGGGGGGGCCTAGCTCCCTTCCAGACTAGGGATGGGGGGGGGGGCCTAGCTCCCTTCCAGACTAGGGATGGGGGGGGCCTAGCTCCCTTCCAGACTAGGGATGGGGGGGGGCCTAGCTCCCTTCCAGACTAGGGATGGGGGGGGGGGGCAAGCTCCCTTCCAGACTAGGGATGGGGGGGCCTAGCTCCCTTCCAGACTAGGGATGGGGGGGCCTAGCTCCCTTCCAGACTAGGGATGGGGGGGCCTAGCTCCCTTCCAGACTAGGGATGAGGGGGCTTATCTCCCTTCCAGACTAGGGATGGGGGGGCCTAGCTCCCTTCCAGACTAGGGATGGGGGGGGGGGCAAGCTCCCTTCCAGACTAGGGATGGGGGGGCCTAGCTCCCTTCCAGACTAGGGATGGGGGGGGCCTAGCTCCCTTCCAGGCTATGGATGGGGGGGGGCCTAGCTCCCTTCCAGACTAGGGATGGGGGGGGGGGGCAAGCTCCCCTCCAGACTAGGGATGGGGGGGCCTAGCTCCCTTCCAGACTAGGGATGGGGGGGCCTAGCTCCCTTCCAGGCTAGGGATGGGGGGGGGCCTAGCTCCCTTCCAGACTAGGGATGGGGGGGGGCCCTAGCTCCCTTCCAGACTAGGGATGGGGGGGGGGGCCTAGCTCCCTTCCAGACTAGGGATGGGGGGGGGCTAGCTCCCTTCCAGACTAGGGATGGGGGGGCCTAGCTCCCTTCCAGACTAGGGATGGGGGGGGGCCTAGCTCCCTTCCAGACTAGGGATGGGGGGGCTTATCTCCCTTCCAGACTAGGGATGGGGGGGCCTAGCTCCCTTCCAGACTA
Organism: Oncorhynchus kisutch; assembly: GCF_002021735.2. Taxonomy (NCBI): domain Eukaryota; kingdom Metazoa; phylum Chordata; class Actinopteri; order Salmoniformes; family Salmonidae; genus Oncorhynchus; species Oncorhynchus kisutch. The sequence goes on from NC_034188.2 coordinate 7,950,157, forward strand.
GGGATGGGGGGGGGCAAGCTCCCTTCCAGACTAGGGATGGGGGGGCCTAGCTCCCTTCCAGACTAGGGATGGGGGGGGGCCTAGCTTCCTTCCAGGCTAGGGATGGGGGGGGGCCTAGCTCCCTTCCAGACTAGGGATGGGGGGGTGCTCTAGCTCCCTTCCAGACTAGGGATGGGGGGGGGCCTAGCTCCCTTCCAGACTAGGGATGGGGGGGGGGCTAGCTCCCTTCCAGACTAGGGATGGGGGGGGCCTATCTCCCTTCCAGACTAGGGATGGGGGGCCTAGCTCCCTTCCAGACTAGGGATGGGGGGGGGGTTAAAATACTTTCACTATTGTAATAGGATCTTATTCTAAATAGATGTTGTTGTTGTTTTTTTACGTGTGTTTTTAACCTAAGCATTGCTACTACCACTCTATTGCTGCTACCACTCTATTGCTGCTACCACTCTATTGCTGCTACCGCTCTATTGCTGCTACCACTCTATTGCTGCTACCACTCTATTGCTGCTACCGCTCTATTGCTACAGCTGTGGAGGTTCTATGGGGCAGTGTGGCGAAAAGAGGGAGGGAGCGAGAGAGACGCAAAGGCAACTCGACTACAGCCAAGACTAGCTAACTTGTAGCAGCCACAATGTTATTTATCTACCCATATAACGTTAACAGTGCCCGTCTGGCCTGGCGTAGCCTAGAGTGGCTAGTTAGTTTGCTGGTTAAGCTAGCCGGCTATAGCTAACTAGACTATTTGAGGCCACATGCTGTGCTTTTCCCCCCAACCCCATGGGGCGCATGTGGACATCATGAAAAGTATAAATAAATGAATAATTTGAAATGTCGTGGTATATCCCTGTATGTAACAATATCACATGGATATTTTAATGTAGAAAAAGTATTTTCAGTGTTACAATCTGTGGTAAATAGGCCTACAATTTGAATACTCTCAAAAAATGTATACTCACACAAGTTTTTGAAGTGTACACTCACTTGCAAGTGTTCTAGTTCAAGTGTGACTGAATGACCGACGAGTGGAAACCGGCTACCGCTATTTGGACAGACTAAAGGTGTTATTGCTGACTGAAAACCCGGTACGTAACAAATGTTACGAAGTATGAATTTGATGGTCATTCAGGTTAAATAGGTTGTAAATAGTTTGAGCAAAGCCAGTTATCCCCCAACAACAACTGCTCACTGGGCACTATAAAGACTTGTATGTCGATTAAGGCAGCCACCCCTCATCTCTCTGATTCAGAGGGGTTGGGTTAAATGCAGAAGATATTCAGTTGATTAGGTAGCCGCTTTCCCTTTTACCCTCTTTTACTCCACTACAGACTGAAGTTAAAGGAGAACGTAAAAGCCTTGTTCTGTAAACGTCACCTTTTTTTTTATACACGAGTGGAGGTCCACGTGAATACATACAGTGGGGCAAAAAAGTATTTAGTCAGCCACCAATTGTGCAAGTTCTCCCACTTAAAAAGATGAGAGAGGCCTGTAATTTTCATCATAGGTACACTTCAACTATAACAGAGGACTGTGGACACACCAAGCGACACACCAGCGACATTGGTTTGTAGGTTGTGGGCATAACGAGATTGACGGGGAAATTAGATGATGGCATTTTGAAAAACTTTGAATGAAAGCAACAGCATTCCAAAATATGCTCCAAGACATTAGGAAGGTTTCCATCGAATTTGCGACAGATTTTCATGCGAATTAAAAAAAAAAAACATTTTCCCACCGGAAATGTTTCCAGCAAACATACATTTTTTGCGGTTAAAAAGCTGTGCACATAAAAAAAATTACATTTCACGTTAAATTCCCATGTATCGAATGAAAAAATACAAGTTAAATGGGTTTCCATCGCATTTTCAACTCTACTGATGGTTCTTTGGTAAATGTGCTCTAGCCAACAGCACTGATGGTTCTTTGGTAAATGTGCTCTAGCCAACAGCACTGATGGTTCTTTGGTAAATGTGCTCTAGCCAACAGCACTGATGGTTCTTTGGTAAATGTGCTCTAGCCAACAGCACTGATGGTTCTTTGGTAAATGTGCTCTAGCCAACAGCACTGATGGTTCTTTGGTAAATGTGCTCTAGCCAACAGCACTGATGGTTCTTTGGTAAATGTGCTCTAGCCAACAGCACTGATGGTTCTTTGGTAAATGTGCTCTAGCCAACAGCACTGATGGTTCTTTGGTAAATGTGCTCTAGCCAACAGCACTGATGGTTCTTTGGTAAATGTGCTCTAGCCAACTCTACTGATGGTTCTTTGGTAAATGTGCTCTAGCCAACAGCACTGATGGTTCTTTGGTAAATGTGCTCTAGCCAACAGCACTGATGGTTCTTTGGTAAATGTGCTCTAGCCAACTCTACTGATGGTTCTTTGGTAAATGTGCTCTAGCCAACAGCACTGATGGTTCTTTGGTAAATGTGCTCTAGCCAACAGCACTGATGGTTCTTTGGTAAATGTGCTCTAGCCAACTCTACTGATGGTTCTTTGGTAAATGTGCTCTAGCCAACAGCACTGATGGTTCTTTGGTAAATGTGCTCTAGCCAACAGCACTGATGGTTCTTTGGTAAATGTGCTCTAGCCAACAGCACTGATGGTTCTTTGGTAAATGTGCTCTAGCCAACAGCACTGATGGTTCTTTGGTAAATGTGCTCTAGCCAACTCTACTGATGGTTCTTTGGTAAATGTGCTCTAGCCAACTCTACTGATGGTTCTTTGGTAAATGTGCTCTAGCCAACAGCACTGATGGTTCTTGGGTAAATGTGCTCTAGCCAACAGCACTGATGGTTCTTTGGTAAATGTGCTCTAGCCAACAGCACTGATGGTTCTTTGGTAAATGTGCTCTAGCCAACAGCACTGATGGTTCTTTGGTAAATGTGCTCTAGCCAACTCTACTGATGGTTCTTTGGTAAATGTGCTCTAGCCAACAGCACTGATGGTTCTTTGGTAAATGTGCTCTAGCCAACAGCACTGATGGTTCTTTGGTAAATGTGCTCTAGCCAACAGCACATACAATAGGCTATCTACATTATGAGATTATTATGGATAAGAGTGATATTTTTTATTTATTTCTCAAACTGCAGCCAAGCAAATGATCATCATGTCACCAGAATAAGACCCTGGATATTTATTGGAAAGGAGTGTCAAGCTCACCGTGCACTTTTACCACCCTGTGAAGTTCATCATCATTTATTTAATATGCAGCCTAGTAAACTGCATGATTTCCCCGAGTCGTAACGGGAGGACCACACAACAGATCATCGCGTGGCTCCAAGTTTACTTCGATATGATTGGTTATTATATCAATATTTGTGCATAAATGAGTTTCCACCGCCATTTCTCGCATAATTAATTTTAACGACACTAACAGGTCCCACCATGACGAACGAACATGAGTCCCAGGTCCAAATGAATGGAAGATGTAGGCATCAAACAGGGGTTGTGTGTTGATTGATGTAAAGGACAAATGACAAGGACTGTTCCCAGCCGTATTGACAGACCACCAACAGAGAGAGGGATTTACCAGGGAGATGAGATTGACTTGTTCCAGGGGAATACATTGATCTGTCCTTGTGTTCCCACCATGTCAGGAAACATATCTGTTTCATTAGTCTGCATTACAATATGTTGGCACTGTGGGATCTCAGTGTGTGATCATCATCATTCTGAATGTTGTGTCAAATCTCTATCTAGCTACAGTTTATATCTGACATGGTATGTTATATTATATCTGACATTAACTGACATCCACTATATATACAAAAGTATGTGGACACCCCTTCAAATGAGTGTATTTGGCTATTTCAGCCATACCCATTGCTGACAGGTGTATAAAACCGAACACAGCCATGCAATCTCCATAGACAAACATTGGCAGTAGAATGGCTGGACTTTCAATGTGGCATCATCATAGGATGCCACCTTACAAGGAAGTCAGTTCATCAAATGTATGCACTACTAGTGCTACCCCGGTCATCTGTAAGTGCTGTTATTGTGAAATGGAAACATCTAGGAGCAACAACGGCCAAGTGGTAGGCCACACAAGCTCACAGAACGGGACCGCCGAGTGCTGAAGTGCGTAGAGTGTAAAAATCATCTGTCCTCAGTTGCAACACTTACTACAGAGTTTCAAACTGCCTTTGGAAGCAATGTCAGCACAATAACTGTTAGTTGGGAGCTTCATGAAATTAGTTTTCATGGCCGAGCAGTTGCACACAAGCCTAAGATCACCATGCGCAATGCCAAGCGTTGGCTGGAGTGGTGTAAAGCTCGCCGCCATTGTAAAGCTCGCCGCCATTGCCTCTGGAGCAGTGGAAACACGTTCTCTGGAGTGATGAATCACGCTTCACCATCTGGCAGTCCGACAGACGAATCTGGGTTTGCCAGGAGAACGCTACCTGCCGAATGCAAAGTGCCAACTGTAAAGTTTGGTGGAGGAGGAATAATGGTCTGGGGCTGTTTTTCATGGTTCGGGCCCCTTAGTTCCTTTGAAGTCAAGTCTTAACGCTACAGCATACAATGACATTCTAGACGATTCTGTGCTTCCAAATTTGTGGCAACAGTTTGGGGAAGGCCTTTTCCTGTTTCAGCATAACAAAGCGAGGTCTTTACAAATAGGGTTTGTCGAGATTGGTGCGGAAGAACTGAGCCTGCACAGAGCCCTGAGCTCAACCCCATTGAACACCTTTGTGATGAATTGGAACACTGACGGCGAGCCAGGCCAAATTGCCCAACATCAGGGCAGACCTCACTAATGCTCTTGTGGCTGAATGGAAGCAAGTCCCCCGGCAGCAATATTCCAACATCTCGTGAAAAGCCTTCCCAGAAGAGTGGAGTCTGTAGCAGCAAAGGGGGGACCAACTCCATATTAATGCCCATTATTTTGGAATGAGATGTTCGACGAGCAGGTGTCCACATACTTTTGGTCATGTAGTGTAGTGTTGCACGGTAATGTCATGGTGTCAAAATATCACAGTACCAAAATACCAAAAATGTTTGAAAACTGTGGTACTGTTTCATATGATAATACCAATTTTTTCAGACCTACCGATCAAAAGAGCCTGTTATAAAATGTTGATTAAGTCAGCTTGGTTTAAAAATTCAGTCTTGTCTGCCCGTGTGCAATAATATCCAGTTCACTTTCATGTGCATATTACATGTTGTAGCTGTAATCAGCCAGGAGCATCCCCTATCAGCCCTCACCTACCTGCTTCTCTCTGCATCCCCTATCAGCCCTCACTCACCTGCTTCTCTCTGCATCCCCTATCAGCCCTCACCTACCTGCTTCTCTCTGCATCCCCTATCAGCCATCGCTCACCTGCTTCTCTCTGCATCCCCTATCAGCCCTCACCTACCTGCTTCTCTCTGCATCCCCTATCAGCCATCACTCACCTGCTTCTCTCTGCATCCCCTATCAGCCCTCACTCACCTGCTTCTCTCTGCATCCCCTATCAGCCCTCACCTACCTGCTTCTCTCTGCATCCCCTATCAGCCCTCACCTACCTGCTTCTCTCTGCATCCCCTATCAGCCCTCACCTACCTGCTTCTCTCTGCATCCCCTATCAGCCCTCACCTACCTGCTTCTCTCTGCATCCCCTATCAGCCCTCACCTACCTGCTTCTCTCTGCATCCCCTATCAGCCCTCACTCACCTGCTTCTCTCAGCATCCCCTATCAGCCCTCACTCACCTGCTTCTCTCAGCATCCCCTATCAGCCCTCACCTACCTGCTTCTCTCTGCATCCCCTATCAGCACTCACTCACCTGCTTCTCTCTGCATCCCCTATCAGCCCTCACTCACCTGCTTCTCTCAGCATCCCCTATCAGCCCTCACTCATCTGCTTCTCTCAGCATCCCCTACCAGCCCTCACTCACCTGCTTCTCTCAGCATCCCCTATCAGCCCTCACTTACCTGCTTCTCTCTGTCTAGTCTTTGCACGAGTCTATTCCTACGTCAGTTTAAAACATATATCATTTAGCTGTGATGGCAAGCGGGGCTGTGATGAGTCTTCTGTTGTTAGATTTGATACATTTGTTACATTTGAGCAAGCAGCAATGTTGATACATTGTATCATTTCATCTCCTGTTATAATGAAGAACACAGACCAGTCTGAGTAGACTTATGTTGATACATTGTATCATTTCATCTCCTGTTATAATGAAGAACACAGACCAGTCTGAGTAGACTTATGTTGATACATTGTATCATTTCATCTCCTGTTATAATGAAGAACACAGACCAGTCTGAGTAGACTTTATGTTGATACATTGTATCATTTCATCACCTGTTATAATGAAGAACACAGACCAGTCTGAGTAGACTTTATGTTGATACATTGTATCATTTCATCACCTGTTATAATGAAGAACACAGACCAGTCTGAGTAGACCTTATGTTGATACATTGTATCATTTCATCTCCTGTTATAATGAAGAACACAGACCAGTCTGAGTAGACTCCATAAGTTCACTGTCATGCAGCCTCTGAGTGTCAGAGAGGGAAAACAGACCAGTCTGAGTAGACTCCATAAGTTCACTGTCATGTAGCCTCTGAGTGTCAGAGAGGGAAAACAGACCAGTCTGAGTAGACTCCATAAGTTCACTGTCATGCAGCCTCTGAGTGTCAGAGAGGGAAAACAGACCAGTCTGAGTAGACTCCATAAGTTCACTGTCATGCAGCCTCTGAGTGTCAGAGAGGGAAAACAAACCAGTCTGAGTAGACTCCATAAGTTCACTGTCATGCAGCCTCTGAGTGTCAGAGAGGGAAAACAGACCAGTCTGAGTAGACTCCATAAGTTCACTGTCATGCAGCCTCTGAGTGTCAGAGAGGGAAAACAAACCAGTCTGAGTAGACTCCATAAGTTCACTGTCATGCAGCCTCTGAGTGTCAGAGAGGGAAAACAGACCAGTCTGAGTAGACTCCATAAGTTCACTGTCATGCAGCCTCTGAGTGTCAGAGAGGGAAAACAGACCAGTCTGAGTAGACTCCATAAGTTCACTGTCATGCAGCCTCTGAGTGTCAGAGAGGGAAAACAGACCAGTCTGAGTAGACTCCATAAGTTCACTGTCATGCAGCCTCTGAGTGTCAGAGAGGGAAAACAAACCAGTCTGAGTAGACTCCATAAGTTCACTGTCATGCAGCCTCTGAGTGTCAGAGAGGGAAAACAGACCAGTCTGAGTAGACTCCATAAGTTCACTGTCATGCAGCCTCTGAGTGTCAGAGAGGGAAAACAGACCAGTCTGAGTAGACTCCATAAGTTCACTGTCATGCAGCCTCTGAGTGTCAGAGAGGGAAAACAGACCAGTCTGAGTAGACTCCATAAGTTCACTGTCATGCAGCCTCTGAGTGTCAGAGAGGGAAAACTGAGCACCGCTTTCAGCTTACAGCAAAGAATACAGCTTGTCTGTTGCCAAAATTGTAAAAAAAAAAAAAAATATTACCTGATATTACTTTTTAAAATTTCTATCGGGATTCACTTTTACTGTGTTTGTTTTGTAATGTATAGTGTATATCGTGGTTGTGTTTGTGTAGTGTTATGTATTGTATTGTGTTTGTATTGTGTTTGTATTGTGTTTGTATTGTGTTTGTGTTGTGTTTGTGTTGTGTTTGTGTAGTGTTATGTATTGTATTGTATTGTGTTTGTGTTGTGTATAGCGTTTGTATTGTGTTGTGTATAGCGTTTGTATTGTGTTGTGTATAGCGTTTGTATTGTGTTGTGTATAGCGTTTGTATTGTGTTGTGTATAGCGTATGTATTGTGTTTGAATAGTCTTATGTATTGATTGTGTTTGTGTTGTGTATTGTGTTTTGTATTCAATCAAATGTATTTATAAAACCCTTTTTAAATCATCCGTTGTCACACAGTGCTGTACAGAAACCCAGTTTAAAACCCCAAACAGCAAGCAATGCAGGTGTAGAAGCACAGTGACTAGGAAAAACTCCCTAGAAAGGCAGGAACCTGGGAAGAAACCTAGAGAGGAATCAGGCTCTGAGGGGTGGCCAGTCCTCTTCTGGCTGTGCCGGGTGGAGATTATAACAGAACATGGCCAAGATGTTCAAATGTTCATAGATGACCAACAGGGTCAAATAATAATAATCACAGTGGTTGTAGAGGGTGCAACAGGTCAGCACCTCAGGAGTAAATGTCAGTTGGCTTTTCATAGCCGATCATTCAGAGTATCTCTACCGCTCCTGCTGTCTCTAGAGAGTTGAAAACAGCAGGTCTGGGAAAGGTAGACGTCCGGTGAACAGGTCAGGGTTCCATAGCCGCAGGCAGAACAGTTGAAACTGGAGCAGCAGTAGATGGACTGGGGTGGACTGGGGACAGCAGGTGGACTGGGGTGGACTGGGGACAGCAGGTGGACTGGGGTGGACTGGGGACAGCAGGTGGACTGGGGTGGACTGGGGACAGCAGGTGGACTGGGGTGGACTGGGGACAGCAGGTGGACTGGGGACAGCAGGTAGACTGGGGTGGACTGGGGACAGCAGGTGGACTGGGGACAGCAGGTAGACTGGGGTGGACTGGGGACAGCAGGTGGACTTGGGTAGACTGGGGACAGCAGGTGGACTGGGGTGGACTGGGGGGACAGCAGGTTGACTGGGGTGGACTGGGGGGAGAGCAGGTGGACTGGGGTGGACTGGGGACAGCAGGTGGACTGGGGTGGACTGGGGACAGCAGGTGGACTGGGGTGGACTGGGGACAGCAGGTGGGCTGGGGTGGACTGGGGACAGCAGGTGGACTGGGGTGGACTGGGGACAGCAGGTGGACTGGGGTGGACTGGGGACAGCAGGTGGGCTGGGGTGGACTGGGGACAGCAGGTGGACTGGGGGGGGACAGCAGGTGGACTGAGGTGGACTGGGGGGACAGCAGGTGGACTGGGGTGGACTGGGGGGACAGCAGGTGGACTGGGGTGGACTGGGGACAGCAGGTGGACTGAGGTGGACTGGGGACAGCAGGTGGACTGGATTTTTGTATTGCAATGAGTCATTTGGACAGTTAGTCCTGAGGCATGGTCCTAGGGCTCAGGTCCTCCGAGAGAAGAGAGGAAGAGAGAAAGAGAGAGCAAAGTTAAATTTACACAGGACACAGGATAAGACAGGAGAAATACTCCAGATATAACAGACTGGCCCCAGCCCCCCGACACATAAACTACTGCAGCATAAATACTGGAGGCTGTGTTTATATTGTGTTTTGTATTGTTTTGTTTTGTGTTTTGTAATGTGTTTAGTATTGTGTGTGTGGACCCCAGAAAGAGTATAGCTGTTGCTTCATCGACAGTGAATACTAGCGATCCAACTACACTGAACTAAAATATAAACACAACATGTAAAGTGTCTATTGTTTCATGAGCTGAAATTAAAGATCCCAGAAATGTTCCAGACGCACAAACATGTTTATCTCTCAAATGTTGTGAACAAATGTGTTTCCTTCCCAGTTAGTGATCATTTCTCCTTTACCAAGATAATCCATCCACCTGACAGGTATGGCATATCAAGAAGCTGATTAAACAGCATGATTATTACACAGGTGCACCTCGTGCTGGGGGCAATAAAAGGCCTCTCTAAAATGTTTTGTCACACGATAACGTCACAGATGTCTCAAGTTTTGTATCTTAATTGTGTGTGTAGGAAAGCGAGGGGGTTTTGGATGGTAGAGAAGGCACACATATGCAAGCAAAATTGAAATCACGATGATACTGAAAATGTACCATAAGATTACATAAATCCCCCCAACCCAATGGGCTAGGTTTATGTCACAACCAAAGACACTGGGTTGTTTTAACCCAGCAAAATAGTCTGGATGGATCTTTGTGTGGCATAAAATGTCACATCACACACAGCTGTGAATGACTCATGCCATGGGTAGTGATTCTATATCGTGGAGACATTTCCAACTGGGGAGTTGGCTGGGTATTACCCTTGACCTCACGATTCGATGTTCTAGACATATTTCTTTGCTCACCATATGTCTTGCTGCAGGGGGACGAGTGAGAGCCAGGAGAACACGCGTTTTGATCATGGAAATGAAAGTGCTGAAAACAAGCTGGCTCCTTAATTTAAGAAGAAGATGGAGAACGCTATGACGTAATAAAATACTGTTTTGTACCGCCAATTAGCGCAAACAAATTATATTGTGATATTGTCAAAATAATACGACAAGGTATATCGTCAGAAATGATATTGTAATATGTAATTATCGACCCCCCCCCCCATCACTAGTTACATATGGCTTTGTAACTCGGTGGCTTGCTTGGTATGGAGAGACCAGTGTGTCCCCAGTGGTCACATAAGAAGTCTATAAAGCTTCAGTGTTTGATCACGTGTAGCCTATTCCATTGTGCTACTGTACTAAATGCTGAATGTCAGACTGCATGCACATTATTTATGTCTTCTCCCTTCTCTTCCTGACTGATAGGATGTTAACTATGTTGATGGAGGGCTACAGTTTTGACTGCGTCCCAAAATTAGTAGTGCCCTATGGGCCCTGGTTAACAGTAGTGCACTATGTAAAGAATAGGGTGCCATTTGGGATGCACTCTTAGTCATAAAAAGCATATGGGTATGAAAAAAAAAGGTCATCACTCTCATTTATGGATGGTTCCATGTCATAACAACATCCCCGCTAATTGCTTCTTCTCATTTTGAGCTGCGCTGGAACATATCCAGTCATTGTAAGGGGCTTGTTAAGAGTCAAATAATTAATCACACACTCTCTCACTCTCTCTCTCTCTTTCTTTCTCTCTTTCTCTCGCTCTCTCTCTCTCTTCTTCTCTCTCTCTCTCTTTCTCTCTCTTCTGCCTCTCTCTCTCTCTCTCTTTCTGCCTCTCTCTCTCTCTCTCTCTCTTTCTGCCTCTCTCTCTCTCTCTCTTTCTGTCTCTCTCTCTTCTCTCTTCTGTCTCTCTCTCTCTCTCTCTCTCTCTCTCTCTCTCTTCTCTCTCTCTCTCTTTCTGTCTCTCTCTCTCTCTCTCTCTTTCTGTCTCTCCTCTCTCTCTCTTTCTGTCTCTCTCTCTCTCTCTCTCTCTCTCTCTCTCTCTCTCTTTCTGTCTCTCCTCTCTCTCTTTCTGTCTCTCTCTCTCTCTCTACTCTTTCTCTCTTCCTTTCTGTCTCTCTCTCTCTCTCTCTTTCTCTCTCTCTCTCTTTCTGTCTCTCTCTCTCTCTCCTCTCTCTCTTTCGGTCTCTCTCTCTCTCTCTCCTCTCTTTCTGTCTCTCTCTCTCTCTCTTTCTGTCTTTCTGTCTCTCTCTCTCTCTCTCTTTCTGACTCTCTCTCTCTCTCTCTCTCTCTCTCTGTCTCTTCTTTCCTCTCCCTCCACCCACCCTTGTGACTATCACCAGTTTTTAATCAGTGTGTTAATGCATGTCTCCCTGAAAATGACTTATTATGTTTGTGTTCAAATGTAAAAGTAACTCTAGCATAGTGGTGATCTTGATGCTCAACAGATTTACTTCAAATGATGACTGATATAGATATTATACATCTACAGTGTCACGTTCTGACCCTAGTTCTTGTGTTATTTCTTTGTTTCAGTTGGTCAGGACGTGAGTTGGGTGGGCCAATCTATTATTTGTGTTTCTATGTTTTCTCTATTTCTGTGTTCGGCCTAGTATGGTTCTCAATCAGAGGCAGGTGTCATTAGTTGTCTCTGATTGAGAATCATACTTAGGTAGCCCTGGGTTTCACTGTTGTTTCCGTGTCTGTCGCCACGCGGTTTCGGTTTTGTTATTCACAGTATTCGTTTATTGTTTTAGTATTTCATTATTGTTCAGTTTATGTCTTGTAAATAAACATCATGAACACTTACCACGCTGCACTTTGGTCCTCCTCTCCTTCAACAGAAGAAAGCCATTACATACAGTGCCTTGAGGAAGTGGATTAAATAGATTTTTGATAAAGTGAAAACCTGTTTTGTGATTTTTTTTTGTGCAAATTTATTGAAAATTAAATACTTATGTCATTTACATAAGTATTTACACCCCTGAGCCAATATGTTAGAATCACCTTACAGCTGCTTGTCTTTCTGGGTAAGTCTCTTAGACCTGAATTGTACAATATTTGCACTTTATTCTTTTATTTTTTTATTCTTCAAGCTCTGTCAAGTTGATTTAAGATCCATTTTCAAGTCTTACCATAGATTTGGTGGTGGATATTTTACGCCGATATTCAACGTAAAAATTGAAGACAAAATTTCCCAGAGACAGCCATGTATGTATACATTTTAAAACCAAACAATGACTGTGATTTATAAAAAAAATGTTTAACAACTACATACAGCTGATAGGTAGCCTGGCGGGTAGGAGTGTTGGGAGAGTAACCCGATGGTTGCTGGAGGTAAATGTCTTTCTCCCTCTGAGCAAAGGCAGTTAACTCACTGTTCACTGGACATGGATGTTGGTTATGGCAGAGCCCCCCCCCCCCCCCCTGTTTCTCTCTAATATAGGTATGAGAATAATAATGAATTTTATGTTGTCAAGTGGTTTCTTTCATCAAACATAACATTTCCAGTCACCACCTTGTCTGAAAGACAAGTGGATAAACAGGTTAATGTCAAGCCCTGCATGTTGATTTCAAAAGTCTGATGGAATGTAGACCTACATTGAAAACCACACATTGCTGCTACTGTAGTCTGAATGATAGAACAGCTGTTTCCATGTTAAAATGTTATGATGCATTTCCTCCATTGTTTTTGATGGTAGGTCACTCTGGTAGGCCAACATTCTAATCAAATAGCCACAGTAGCCTACTTGAACACTGTTAAAACTAACTGTAAAGCGTGCATAGCCTCAGTGTTCATAGTAAACGCTTGCCGGAAGTCGCACAGAATTTACACAATGTTCAAGTTTGCGCTCAGCAGACCAAAAATGTGCTCATTGATTAACTTGATCCTACTGCTACGATTGGATAGAGTGAGGCTGTAACTCCACTCCCTTTCACATCTCCTCACATCTCTCTGCATCGATCATTTCATGTGTTGCTGTTTACTGCTACTATGAGAACGAGCAACATGGCGGATGACTTTTGCTACCAAGCCACAAATGTGCATGATATCTAACAAGGAGAGCGAAGGTAAGGAAAAAGATGTCTGAATGACTCAACTCTGCCCATAGTTTGAGAAGTGAGAACACACACACACTGATCTACAACTTCATTGTTCCATAAATATGCATTAAGATTCTTAGGCAGCTAAACCAACTTATTTATGCTTTTAATTTTTTTTTTTTTTACATCTACAAATAGGTAGAGGCATTGGAAAACCTCGCTGGTCTTTGTGGTTGAATCTGTTTGAAATTCACTGCTTGACCGAGGGACCTTACAGATACATTTGCGTGTGGGGTACAGAGGTTGTTAAACATTATTGTTGAAAACGGAGCTAGTCCAAACAACTTACTATGTGTTCTTGCTGAGCAAATGTTTAGTCCTGAACTGAATTAGACTTGCCATAACAAATGGGGTTGTCAGGTTCGTCGTAAGGATCAAGGTGCAGTAGAGTTCCACATAATTTTAATAAATCGAAACTCACTGAACAAAACAACCAAACTAAATGTGCGCTACTGATGTGCACTAAGGCAACTATACATAGACAACTATCCCACAACACAAATGAGGAAAATGGCTACCAAAATATGATCCCCAATCAGAGACAACGATAAACAGCTGTCTCTGATTGGGAACCATATAAGGCCAACATAGACATACAAAAAAACCCTAGACATACAAAAATGAGAGTACCCACCCAAGTCACACCCAAATATATAGAAAAACAGAGATATCTAAGGTCAGGGCGTGACAGGGGTTGAACTAATACTTATTGACACAAGACATTTCAGCTTTTCATTTTCCAATAATTTTTTACAAATTTTTTTTTAATTTAAAATTCAGGCCGTAACAACGACAAAATGTGGAAAGAGTAAAGGGGTGTGAATACTTCTGAACCCACTGAGGCCTTTTGTTTTACACAACGACGTGTCCCAAACGGAATCCTATTTCCTATCATTTATGGGCCCTTGGTCAACAATAGTGCACTATGAAGGGAATAGGATATTATTTGGCATTAGCCAGCATCTCAGTATGAAAGGTTTACGCCAGGAGTGCTTCATTATTAAGGGTTCTGCTTGTCACAAAGTGCCAACACAGCATGACTATGTATGAAGGACTCGTTACTACTGAATGTTTAGTTCACCTCTACACCAACTTGCCCTTCCCCCAGTCTACACCTCTACACCAATCTGCCCTTTCCCCCAGTCTTCACCTCTACACCTCTACACCAATCTGCCCTTCCCCCAGTCTTCACCTCTACACCAATCTGCCCTTCCCCCAGTCTTCACCTCTACACCAATCTGCCCTTCCCCCAGTCTTCACCTCTACACCAATCTGCCCTTCCCCCGTCTTCACCTCTACACCAATCTGCCCTTCCCCCAGTCTTCACCTCTACACCAATCTGCCCTTCCCCCAGTTCTTCACCTCTACACCAATCTGCCCTTCTCCCAGTCTACACCTCTACAACCAATCTGCCCTTCCCCAGTCTTCACCTCTACACCAATCTGCCCTTCTCCCAGTCTTCACCTCTACACCTCTTACACCAATCTGCCCTTCCCCCAGTCTTCACCTCTACACCAATCTGCCCTTCTCCCAGTCTTCACCTCTACACCTCTACACCAATCTGCCCTTCCCCCAGTCTTCACTCTACACCAATCTGCCCTTCCCCCAGTCTTCACCTCTACACCAATCTGCCCTTCTCCCAGTCTTCACCTCTACACCTCTACACCAATCTGCCCTTCCCCCAGTCTTCACCTCTACACCAATCTGCCTTCTCCCAGTCTCACCTCTTCACCTCTACCCACCAATCTGCCCTTCCCCCAGTCTTCACCTCTACATCTCTACACCAATTGCCCTTCCCCCAGTCTTCACCTCTACACCAATCTGCCCTTCCCCAGTCTTCACCTCTACATCTCTACACCAATCTGCCCTTCCCCCAGTCTTCACCTCTACACCAATCTGCCCTTCTCCCAGTCTACACCTCTACACCAATCTGCCCTTCTCCCAGTCTACACCTCTACACCAATCTGCCCTTCTCCCAGTCTTCACCTCTACACCTCTACACCTCTACACCTCTACACCAATCTGCCCTTCCCCAGTCTTCACCTCTACACCAATCTGCCCTTCCCCCAGTCTTCACCTCTACACCTCTACACCAATCTGCCCTTCTCCCAGTCTTCACCTCTACACCAATCTGCCCTTCCCCCAGTCTTCACCTCTACACCTCTACACCAATCTGCCCTTCTCCCAGTCTTCACCTCTACACCAATCTGCCCTTCCCCCAGTCTTCACCTCTACACCTCTACACCAATCTGCCCTTCTCCCAGTCTTCACCTCTACACCAATCTGCCCTTCCCCCAGTCTTCACCTCTTCACCTCTACACCAATCTGCCCTTTCCCAGTCTTCAACCTCTACACCAATCTGCCCTTCCCCCAGTCTTCACCTCTACACCAATCTGCCCTTCCCCCAGTCTTCACCTCTTCACCTCTACACCAATCTGCCCTTCTCCCAGTCTTCACCTCTACACCAATCTGCCCTCCCCCAGTCTTCACCTCTACACCAATCTGCCCTTCCCCCAGTCTTCACCTCTACACCAATCTGCCCTTCCCCCAGTCTTCACCTCTACACCAATCTGCCCTTCCCCCAGTCTTCACCTCTACCACCAATCTGCCCTTCCCCCAGTCTTCACCTCTACACCAATCTTGCCCTTCCCCCAGTCTTCACCTCTACCACCAATCTGCCCTTCCCCCAGTCTTCACCTCTACACCTCTACACCAATCTGCCCTTCCCCCCAGTCTTCACCTCTACACCAATCTGCCCCTTCCCCCAGTCTTCACCTCTACACCAATCTGCCCTTCCCCCAGTCTTCACCTCTACACCAATCTGCCCTTCCCCCAGTCTTCACCTCTACACCAATCTGCCCTTCCCCCAGTCTTCACCTCTACACCAATCTGCCCTTCCCCCAGTCTTCACCTCTACACCAATCTTGCCCTTCCCCCAGTCTTCACCTCTACACCAATCTGCCCTTCCCCCAGTCTTCACCTCTACACCAATCTGCCCTTCCCCCAGTCTTCACCTCTACACCTCTACACCAATCTGCCCTTCTCCCAGTCTTCACCTCTACACCAATCTGCCCTTCCCCCAGTCTTCACCACTACACCAATCTGCCCTTCTCCCAGTCTTCACCTCTACACCAATCTTGCCCTTCTCCCAGTCTTCACCTCTACACCAATCTGCCCTTCCCCCAGTCTTCACCTCTACACCAATCTGCCCTTCCCCCAGTTTTCACCTCTACACCTCTACACCAATCTGCCCTTCTCCCAGTCTTCACCTCTACACCAATCTGCCCTTCCCCCAGTCTTCACCTCTACACCTCTACACCAATCTGCCCTTCCCCCAGTCTTCACCTCTACACCAATCTGCCCTTCCCCCAGTCTTCACCTCTACACCTCTACACCAATCTGCCCTTCCCCCAGTCTTCACCTCTACACCAATCTGCCCTTCCCCCAGTCTTCACCTCTACACCTCTACACCAATCTGCCCTTCTCCCAGTCTTCACCTCTACACCAATCTGCCCTTCCCCCAGTCTTCACCTCTACAACCCTCTACACCAATCTGCCCTTCCCCCCAGTCTTCACCTCTACACCAATCTGCCCTTCCCCCAGTCTTCACCTCTACACCTCTACACCAATCTGCCCTTCCCCCAGTCTTCACCTCTACACCAATCTGCCCTTCCCCCCAGTCTTCACCTCTACACCAATCTGCCCTTCCCCCAGTCTTCACCTCTACACCTCTACACCAATCTGCCCTTCCCCCAGTCTTCACCTCTACACCAATCTGCCCTTCCCCCAGTCTTCACCTCTACACCAATCTGCCCTTCCCCCAGTCTTCACCTCTACGCCAATCTGCCCTTCCCCCAGTCTTCACCTCTACACAATCTGCCCTTCCCCCAGTCTTCACCTCTACACCAATCTGCCCTTCCCCCCAGTCTTCACCTCTACACCAATCTGCCCTTCCCCCAGTCTTCACCTCTACACCAATCTGTCCTCCCAGTCTTCACCTCTACACCAATCTGCCCTTCCCCCAGTCTTCACCTCTACACCAATCTGCCCTTCTCCCAGTCTTCATCTCTACACCAATCTGCCCCTTCTCCCAGTCTTCACCTCTACACCAAATCTGCCCTTCACCCCAGTCTTCACCTCTACACCAATCTGCCCTTCTCCCAGTCTTCACCTCTACACCAATCTGCCCTTCCCCCAGTCTTCACCTCTACACCAATCTGCCCTTCCCCCAGTCTTCACCTCTACACCAATCTGCCCTTCCCCAGTCTTCACCTCTACACCAATCTGCCCTTCTCCCAGTCTTCACCTCTACACCAATCTGCCCTTCTCCCAGTCTTCACCTCTACACCAATCTGCCCTTCTCCCAGTCTTCACCTCTACACCATATCTGCCCTTCCCCCAGTCTTCACCTCTACACCAATCTGCCCTTCACCCCAGTCTTCACCTCTACACCCAATCTGCCCTTCTCCCAGTCTTCACCTCTACACCAATCTGCCCTTCCCCCAGTCTTCACCTCTACACCTCTACACCAATCTGCCCTTCCCCCAGTCTTCACCTCTACACCAATCTGCCCTTCCCCCCAGTCTTCACCTCTACACCCAATCTGCCCTTCCCCCAGTCTTCACCTCTACACCAATCTGCCCTTCCCCCCAGTCTTCACCTCTTCACCAATCTGCCCTTCCCCCAGTCTTCACCTCTACACCAATCTGCCCTTCCCCCAGTTCTTCACCTCTTCACCAATCTGCCCTTCCCCCAGTCTTCACCTCTTCACCTCTACACCAATCTGCCCTTCCCCCAGTCTTCACCTCTACACCAATCTGCCCTTCCCCCAGTCTTCACCTCTACACCAATCTGCCCTTCCCCCAGTCTTCACCTCTTCACCAATCTGCCCTTCCCCCAGTCTTCACCTCTTCACCAATCTGCCCTTCCCCAGTCTTCACCTCTTCACCAATCTGCCCTTCCCCCAGTCTTCACCTCTTCACCTCTACACAATCTGCCCTTCCCCCGTCTTCACCTATACACCAATCTGCCCTTCCCCAGTCTTCACCTCTACACCAATCTGCCCTTCCCCCAGTCTTCACCTTACACCAATCTGCCCCTTCTCCCAGTCTTCACCTCTACACCAATCTGCCCTTCTCCCAGTCTTCACCTCTACACCAATCTGCCCTTCTCCCAGTCTTCACCTCTACACCAATCTGCCCTTCTCCCAGTCTTCACCTCTACACCAATCTGCCTTCCCCCAGTCTTCACCTCTACACCAATCTGCCCCTTCCCCCAGTCTTCAACCATCTACACCAATCTGCCCTTCCCCCAGTCTTCACCTCTACACCAATCTGCCCTTCCCCCAGTCTTCACTCTTCACCTCTACACCAATCTGCCCTTCCCCCAGTCTTCACCTATACACCTCTCACCAATCTGCCCTTCCCCCAGTCTTCACCTCTACACCAATCTGCCCTTCTCCCAGTCTTCACCTCTACACCAATCTGCCCCTTCTCCCAGTCTTCACCTCTACACCAATCTGCCCTTCCACCCAGTCTTCACCTCTACACCAATCTGCCCTTCCCCCAGTCTTCACCTCTTCACCTCTACACCAATCTGCCCTTCCCCCGTCTTCACCTATACACCTCTACACCAATCTGCCCTTCCCCCAGTCTTCACCTCTTCACCTCTACACCAATCTGCCCTTCCCCCGTCTTCACCTATACACCTCTACACCAATCTCCCCTTCCCCCAGTCTTCACCTCTTCACCTCTACACCAATCTGCCCTTCCCCCGTCTTCACCTCTTCACCTCTACACCAATCTGCCTTCCCCCAGTCTTCACCTCTACACCAATCTGCCCTTCTCCCAGTCTTCACCTCTACACCAATCTGCCCTTCTCCCAGTCTTCACCTCTTCATCTCTACACCAATCTGCCCTTCCCCCAGTCTTCACCTCTTCACCTCTTCATCTCTACACCAATCTGCCCTTCCCCCAGTCTTCACCTCTACACCAAATCTGCCCTTCTCCCAGTCTCACCTCTACACCAATCTGCCCTTCCCCCAGTCTTCACCTCTACACCAATCTGCCCTTCCCCCCAGTCTTCACCTCTACACCAATCTGCCCTTCCCCCAGTCTTCACCTCTACACCAATCTGCCCTTCCCCCAGTCTTCACCTCTACACCAATCTGCCCTTCCCCCAGTCTTCACCTCTACACCAATCTGCCCTTCCCCCAGTCTTCACCTCTACACCAATCTTGCCCTTCCCCCAGTCTTCACCTCTACACCAATCTGCCCTTCCCCCAGTCTTCACCTCTACACCAATCTGCCCTTCCCCTGTCTTCACCTATACACCTCTACACCAATCTGCCCTTCCCCCAGTCTTCACCTCTTCACCTCTACACCAATCTGCCCTTCCCCCGTCTTCACCTATACACCTCTACACCAATCTGCCCTTCCCCCAGTCTTCACCTCTTCACATCTTCACCTCTACACCAATCTGCCCTTCCCCCAGTCTTCTCTTCTACACCTCTACACCAATCTGTCCTCCCAGGCTTCACCTCTACACCAATCTGTCCTTCTCCCAGTCTTCACCCTCTACACCTCTACACCAATCTGCCCTTCCCCCAGTCTTCACCTCTACACCAATCTGCCCTTCTCCCAGTCTTCACCTCTACACCAATCTGCCCTTCTCCCAGTCTTCACCTCTACACCAATCTGCCCTTCTCCCAGTCTTCACCTCTACACCAATCTGCCCTTCTCCCAGTCTTCACCTCTACACCAATCTGCCCTTCCCCCAGTCTTCACCTCTACACCAATCTGCCCTTCCCCCAGTCTTCACCTCTACACCAATCTGCCCTTCCCCCAGTCTTCACCTCTACACCAATCTGCCCTTCCCCCAGTCTTCACCTCTTCACCTCTACACCAATCTGCCCTTCCCCCAGTCTTCACCTATACACCTCTACACCAATCTGCCCTTCCCCCAGTCTTCACCTCTACACCAATCTGCCCTTCTCCCAGTCTTCACCTCTACACCAATCTGCCCTTCTCCCAGTCTTCACCTCTACACCAATCTGCCCTTCCCCCAGTCTTCACCTCTACACCAATCTGCCCTTCCCCCAGTCTTCACCTCTTCACCTCTACACCAATCTGCCCTTCCCCCGTCTCACCTATACACCTCTACACCAATCTGCCCTTCCCCCAGTCTTCACCTCTTCACCTCTACACCAATCTGCCCTTCCCCCGTCTTCACCTATACACCTCTACACCAATCTGCCCTTCCCCCAGTCTTCACCTCTTCACCTCTACACCAATCTGCCCTTCCCCCGTCTTCACCTCTTCACCTCTACACCAATCTGCCCTTCCCCCCAGTCTTCACCTCTACACCAATCTGCCCTTCTCCCAGTCTTCACCTCTACACCAATCTGCCCTTCTCCCAGTCTTCACCCTCTTCATCTCTACACCAATCTGCCCTTCCCCCAGTCTTCACCTCTTCACCTCTTCATCTCTACACCAATCTGCCCTTCCCCCAAGTTCTTCACCTCTACACCAATCTGCCCTTCCCCCAGTCTTCACCTCTACACCAATCTGCCCTTCTTCCCAGGTCTCACCTCTACACCCCCAATCTGCCCTTCCCCCAGTCTTCACCTTACACCAATCTGCCCCTTCCCCCAGTCTTCACCTCTACCCCAATCTTGCCCTTCCCCCAGTGCTTCACCTCACCCCAATCTGCCCCTTCCCCCAGTCTTCACCTCTACACCCATCTGCCCTTCCCCCAGTCGTCACCTCTTACACCAATCTGCCCTTCCCCCAGTCTTCACCTCTATGTCACCACATCTGCCCCTTCCCCACAGTCTTCACACTCTACACCAATTCGGCCCCTTCCCCCAGTCTTCACCTCTACACCAATCTGCACTTACCCCCTGTCTTCACCTATACACCTCTTACACCAATCTGCCCAATACACCCCCAGTCTTCACTCTTCACCTCTGACACCTAATCTGCCCTTCCCCCGTTCCTTCAACTATACACCTCTACACCAATCTGCCCTTCCCCCATGTTCTTCACCTCTTCACATCTTCACCTCCTAACACCAATCTAGCCCTTCCCCCAGTCTTCTCTTCTACACCTCTTACACCAATCTGTCCTCCCAGGCTTCACCTCTACACCAATCTGTCCTTCTCCAGTCTTCACCTCTACACCTCTACACCAATCTGCCCTTCCCCCAGTCTTCACCTCTACACCAATCTGCCCTTCTCCCAGTCTTCACCTCTACACCAATCTGCCCCTTCCCCCAGTCTTCACCTCTACACCAATCTGCCCTTCCCCCAGTCTTCACCTCTACACCAATCTGCCCTTCTCCCAGTCTTCACCTCTACACCTCTACACCAATCTGCCCTTCCCCCAGTCTTCACCTCTATAGGTGAGGTGAGTTTGGTACACATCCGGTGCATAGAGAGCCGCTTATTATGTTCAACATAGGAGGGCCAAGCACAGGAAGCAGCTCTTTCAGTAGTTTAGTTGGAATAGGGTCCAGTATGCAGCTTGAAGGTTTAGAGGCCATGATTATTTTCATCATTGTGTTAAGAGATATAGTACTAAAACACTGGAGTGTCTCTCTTGATCCTATGTCCTGGCAGAGTTGTGCAGACTCAGGACAACTGAGCTTTGAAGGAATACGCAGATTTAAAGAGGAGTCTGTAATTTGCTTTCTAATAATCATGATCCTTTCCTCAAAGAAGTTCATGAATTTATCACTGCTAAAGTGAAAGTCATCCTCTCTTGGGGAATACTGCTTTTTAGTTAGCTTTGCGACAGTATCAAAATAAATTTAGGATTGTTCTTATTTTCCTCAATTAAGTAGAAAAAATAGGATGATCGAGCAGCAGTAAGGGCTCTACGGTACTGCACGGTACCGTCCTTCCAAGCTAGTCGGAAGACTTCCAGTTTGGTGTGGCGGCCATTTCCGTTACAATTTTCTGGAAGCTTGCTTCAGAACTCGGGTATTTTCTGTGTACCAGTTTCTGATGAGAAATGTTTTTAGGGGTGCGACTGCATCTAGGGTATTGCGCAAGGTTAAATTGAGTTCCTCAGTTAGGTGGTTAACTGATTTTTGTCCTCTGACGTCCTTGGGTAGGCAGAGGGAGTCTGTAAAGGCATCAAGGAATCTTTGTGTTGTCTGTGAATTTATAGCACAACTTATGATGCTCCTTGGTTGGGGTCTGAGCAGATTATTTGTTGCGATTGCAAACGTAATAAAATGGTGGTCCGATAGTCCAGGATTATGAGGAAAAACAATAAGATCCACAACATTTATTCCATGGGACAAAACTAGGTCCAGAGTATGACTGTGACAGTGAGTAGGTCCGGAGACATGTTGGACAAAACCCACTGAGTCGATGATGGCTCCGAAAGCCTTTTGGAGTGGGTCTGTGGACTTTTCCACGTGAATATTAAAGTCACCAAAGATTAGAATATTATCTGCTATGACTACAAGGTCTGATAGGAATTCAGGGAACTCAGTGAGGAACGCTGTATATGGCCCAGGAGGCCTGTAAACAGTAGCTATAAAAAGTGATTGAGTAGGCTGCATAGATTTCATGACTAGAAGCTCAAAAGACGAAAACTTCTTTTTTTTTTTGTAAATTGAAATTTGCTATCGTAAATGTTAGCAACACCTCCGCCTTTGCGGGATGCACGGGGGATATGGTCACTAGTGTAACCAGGAGGTGAGGCCTCATTTAACACAGTAAATTCATCAGGCTTAAGCTATGTTTCAGTCAGGCCAATCACATCAAGATTATGATCAGTGATTAGTTCATTGACTATAATTGCCTTTGATGTAAGGGATCTAACATTAAGTAGCCCTATTTTGAGATGTGAGGTATCACGATCTCTTTCAATAATGACAGGAATGGAGGAGGTCTTTATCCTAGTGAGATTGCTAAGGCGAACACTGCCATGTTTAGTTTTGCCCAACCTAGGTCGAGGCACAGACATGGTCTCAATGGTGATAGCTGAGCTGATTACACTGACTGTGCTAGTGGCAGACTCCACTAAGCTGGCAGGTTGGCTAACAGCCTGCTGCCTGGCCTGCACCCTATTTCATTGTGGAGCTAGAGGAGTTAGAGCCCTGTCTATGTTGGTAGATAAGATGAGAGCACCCCTCCAGCTAGGATGGAGTCCGTCACACACACACAGACACATACACACACACACTGACACACACAGACAAGACCACCAAAGAAAGACACACACACACACACACACACACACACACACACACACACACACACACACACAGACACACATACACACACACACAGACAGACACACATACACACATACACACACAGACACACATACACACACAGAGAGACACAGACACACTCACAAACACACACAGACAGACACAGACACACTCACAAACACACACACAGACAGACACAGGCACACTCACAAACACACACAGACAGACACAGACACACTCACAAACACACACAGACACAGACACACTCACAAACACACACAGACACACTCACAAACACACACAGACAGACACAGACACACTCACAAACACACACACAGACAGACACAGGCACACTCACAAACACACACAGACAGACACAGGCACACACACACAGATGGACGGTGGACCACAGCTCTATTCTCCTCCTTCTGTGTAACAGTTCCTCCTCTCTACGCTTAAACAGACAAATAATCCTTTCATTGTTGCTGCTTAGTGCTCGTGTCGCTCAGTCAGCTTTCCTTTCCTGTCCAAAGGAATTCAACTATCTACAGACATACTATCAAAGCCAGCCCTCCGACCGAACATCCTGGGAAAGATATCCAGCTCCGTTCTCATGTTGATTTTTCTTTCAGCGACTCAACAGTGTTTATTTGGGAATGCTGTTACCCTGTTACCCTGGCTGGGTGTTGTTATCCTAGCTGGGTGTTGTTATCCTGGCTGGGTGTTGTTATCCTGGCTGGGTGTTGTTATCCTGGCTGGCTGGGTGTTGTTATCCTAGCTGGCTGGGGGTTGTTATCCTAGCTGGCTGGGTGTTATCCTGGCTGAGTGTTGTTATCCTGGCTGGCTGGGTGTTGTTATCCTGGCTGGCTGGGTGTTGTTATCCTGGCTTGCTGGGTGTTGTTATCCTGGCTGGCTGGGTGTTGTTATCCTGGCTGGCTGGGTGTTGTTATCCTGGCTGGCTGGGTGTTGTTATCCTGGCTGGCTGGGTGTTGTTATCCTGGCTGGCTGGGTGTTGTTATCCTGGCTGGCTGGGTGTTGTTATCCTGGCTGGCTGGGTGTTGTTATCCTGGCTGGGCGTTGTTATCCTGGCTGGGCGTTGTTACCCTGGCTGGGCGTTGTTATCCTGGCTGGGTGTTGTTATCCTGGCTGGGTGTTGTTATCCTGGCTGGGTGT
Organism: Oncorhynchus kisutch; assembly: GCF_002021735.2. Lineage (NCBI taxonomy): Eukaryota > Metazoa > Chordata > Actinopteri > Salmoniformes > Salmonidae > Oncorhynchus > Oncorhynchus kisutch. The sequence continues at coordinate 7,974,651 of NC_034188.2, forward strand.
TGTTATCCCGGTCTGGGTGTTGTTATCCTGGCTGGGCGTTGTTAGCTTGGCTGGGCGTTGTTATTCTGGCTGGGTGTTGTTATCCTGGCTGGGTGTGTTATCCTGGCTGGGTGTTGTTATCCTGGCTGGTGTTGTTATCCTGGCTGGGTGTTGTTATCCTGGCTGGCTGGGTGTTGTTATCCTGGCTGGCTGGGTGTTGTTATCCTGGCTGGCTGGGTGTTGTTATCCTGGCTGGCTGGGTGTTGTTATCCTGGCTGGGTGTTGTTATCCTGGCTGGGTGTTACCCTGGCTGGGTGTTGTTATCCTGGCTGGGTGTTGTTATCCTGGCTGGGTGTTGTTATCCTGGCTGGGTGTTGTTATCCTGGCTGGGTGTTGTTATCCTGGCTGGTGTTGTTATCCTGGCTGGGCGTTGTTAGCTTGGCTGGGCATTGTTATTCTGGCTGGGTGTTGTTATCCTGGCTGGGTGTTGTTATCCTGGCTGGGTGTTGTTACCCCTGACTGGGTGTTGTTACCCTGGCTGGGTGTTGTTATCCTGGCTGGGTGTTGTTATCCTGGCTGGGTGTTGTTATCCTGGCTGGCTGGGTGTTGTTATCCTGGCTGGCTGGGTGTTGTTATCCTGGCTGGCTGGGTGTTGTTATCCTGGCTGGCTGGGTGTTGTTATCCTGGCTGGGTGGTGTTATCCTGGCTGGGTGGTGTTACCCTGGCTGGGTGTTGTTACCCTGGCTGGGTGTTGTTATCCTGGCTGGGTGTTGTTACCTTGGCTGGGTGTTGTTACCCCTGGCTGGTTGTTGTTATCCTGGCTGGGTGTTGTTATCCTGGCTGGGACAACGTAGCTGACCCTGTATGTAATGAGTTACAGGGATTTATCCCACTAAGGTGCAAGATGGATCTTTGTGTAAAAAAATGTTTCATAACACCATATTAACAGTTATTACAAATTAATTTTGAGTTCCTGTCTTGTGCTCTGAGATATCTTTTTTCCACCACATGACTGATGTTCTTGTACGTTGATTCATTTATTCTCGTCTCAGAAAGCTGATTCAAAATGCTATTGGAACTCCAATAGCAACAGGGTGGCTTCAGGTAACCTGTATTTGACTTTGATACGAATGGGAAAGTTTTATGAAGTAACTGAGTCATTGGTCCTCGTCCTGACTTCACATGTCAATTAGGCCTGGGAATTCCCAGTGACCTCACAATACGATATTAACCACAATACTAAGGTGCCGACACGATATGTGTTGTCATTCTATACTGTGATTTTATTGCAATTTGATGTTCCAAACATATTGTATTCAGTGATAGGCTATTCATCTATCACTAGTGCCAAGGTATTCAGTGATAGGCTATCCATCTATCACTAATGTCAAGGTATTCAGTGATAGGCTATCCATCTATCACTAATGTCAAGGTATTCAGTGATAGGCTATTCATATATCACTAATGTCAAGGTATTCAGTGATAGGCTATTCATATATCACAAATGTCAAGGTATTCAGTGATAGGCTATTCATATATCACTAATGTCAAGGTATTCAGTGATAGGTCATTCATCTATCACTAGTGCCAAGGTATTCAGTGATAGGCTATTCATCTATCACTAATGTCAAGGTATTCAGTGATAGGCTATCCATCGATCACTAATACCAAGGTATTCAGTGATAGGCTATTCATATATCACCAGTGCCAAGGTATTCAGTGATAGGTCATTAATCTCAGACAACTTTTCAGACAATAGGTTGTGAGAATATTACTCAAGGACCGAATATGTTACGATATGTACGATAGCCAGAGGGACAGATTCCTAGAACTCCTCTCCCTTTTGCTTCACTTGGCCCTTTGTGTGTCTGTGTGTGTGTGTCTGTCTGTGTGTGTCTGTGTGTGTCTGTGTGTGTGTGTGCTGCTGCACAGCTTCTAGAGCATCTGAAGATGAATCTCTTGTCATCTTAAACACCGGGATTAGCCTATAGCCCACCAACCAGCCAGCCCACATGCAGCCCACCATCCAGCCCAGCATCCAGCCCACCATCCAGCCAGCCCACCATATAGCCCACCAACCAGCCTGCCTGCCAGCAAGCCAGCCAGCCCACCATCTAGCCAGCCCAGCATCCAGCCCACCATCCATCCCACCATCCAGCCCACCATCCAGCCAGCCCACCATCCAGCCAGCCAGCAAGCCCACCAGCCAGCCATCCAGCCAGCTCACCATCCAGCCAGCCCACCATCCAGCCAGCTCACCCTCCAGCCAGCTCACCATCCAGCTAGCCCACCATCCAGCCAGCCCACCATTCAGCCAGCCAGCCCACCAGCCAGCCAGCCCACCATTCATCCAGACAGCCCACCATCCAGCCCACTATCCAGCCAGCCCACCATCCAGCCAGCCCACCATCCAGCCAGCCCACCATCCAGCCAGCCCACCATCCAGCTCACCATCCAGCCAGCCAGCCAGCAAGCAAGCCCACCATCCAGCCAGCCATCCAGCCCACCATTCAGCCAGCTCACCATCCAGCCAGCTCACCATCCAGCCAGCTCACCATCCATCCAGCCCACCATCCATCCAGCCCACCATCCAGCCAGCACACCATCCATCCAGCCCACCATCCAGCCAGCTCACCATCCAGCTCGCCATCCAGCCAGCCAGCCCACCATCCAGCCCTCCATCCAGCCAGCCAGCCCACCATCCAGCCCACCATCCAGCCCACCATCCAGACAGCCAGCCCACCATCCAGCCCACCATCCAGCCCACAATCCAGCCCACCATCCAGCCCTCCATCCAGCCAGCCAGCCCACCATCCAGCCAGCCAGCCCACCATCCAGCCGGCCAGCCCTCCATCCAGCCCTCCATCCAGCCAGCCATCCAGCCCACCATCCAGCCCACCATCCAGCCCACCATCCAGCCCGCCAGCCAGCCAGCCAGCCAGCCAGCCAGCCAGCCAGCCCTCCATCCAGCCCACCATCCAGCCAGCCCACCATCCAGCCCACCATCCAGCCCTCCATCCAGCCAGCCCACCATCCAGCCCACCATCCAGCCCACCATCCAGCCCTCCATCTAGCCAGCCCACCATCCAGCCCACCATCCAGCCCACCATCCAGCTCACCAGCCAGCCCACCATTCAGCCAGCCAGCCCACCAGCCAGCCCACCAGCCAGCCCACCAGCCAGCCCACCATCCAGCCCACCATCCAGCCCTCCAGCCAGCCCACCATCCAGCCCACCATCCAGTCCACCATCCAGCCCACCATCCAGCCCTCCATCCAGCCCTCCATCCAGCCCTCCAGCCAGCCCTCCATCCAGCCCACCATCCAGCCCTCCAGCAAGCCCTCCATCCAGCCCACCATCCAGCCCTCCAGCCAGCCATTTAATGGAGAAAAAATCATAAGAATTCATTAACATTCTCCCACAGAGCTCCACTGCCAATGTGTGTGCCTGTGTGTGTGTCTGTGTGTGTGTGTCTGTGTGTGTGTGTGGTGCTCCTTTTAATACCTGGTTGTAGCAGCACAAGCATGGAGGACTGAACTCCCTGTCAGTCTGTCTGTACTGTAGAACCTGTTCACATGGAGGGCTGAACTCCCTGTCAGTCTGTCTGTCTGTACTGTAGAACCAGCTGCTGTTCACATGGCGGGCTGAACTCCCTGTCAGTCTGTCTGTCTGTACTGTAGAGCCTGTTCACATGGAGGACTGAACCCCCTGTCAGTCTGTCTGTCTGTACTGTAGAGCCTGTTCACATTGAGGAAGACAGAACAAGCAGCCTCGCTGGGCCACACTTTACATGCATGGCAGGGTATAATTACAAGGCAGAGTGGAAGATACTGGGGTCTATTTGTGGCTGAGAGGGACAAGTGATGCACATGTATACACACACACACACACACACCATCAGCAGGACATTGTTTAGGTAGAGGAATAAGGCTGCTCATTAGGAGGGTATTATGTTGAGCAGCGTATTTCCCTCGGATGACAGACAGCACACTGATGATGCTGCCTACTGCTGCCTGCCAGCTTACTGCTCTGCCTGATTGCTTACTGCCTGGTCCGTGCCCTGTCTCCCTTTTTTTTCCTGACTTGCCTGCCTGTCTGCCTGGTTACTGCCTACTTCCTGCCTGCCTTGCTGACTGCCTCCCTGCCCCCTGCATGGCGACAGATGTTGCAGCTGGCTGGCGTTCATAAGCACCAAGCCTGTGTTGTGAAGCCTGTACTTCTCCATCTTCCTTTTGGGCTCTGTATCATTTCCCTTCCCTCTGCTGAACTATGACACGTTCATGTTGAATTCCAGGAAAGACGTGGCTGTGAGTCGTATTGTGAACTCTGAAATCTCTGGTTGTATTGTTGGGCTTAAATGTACAACAAAAATGAAAGCCATGTTTAAAAAAAAAAAAGAAAGAAGCTATTTTGGTGTATTTCTGAAGGTAATTCTAGACAGAATGTCTTGTGATAGAGTTGATATGTTCTCTACTACTGTAACTTTCACATGCTGTCATTCAGCTGGAACGGGCAGGCTCCACAGGCAACAGGCTCCACAGGGTAGGGCTCAATACCATGTTATGTAACACAGACAGAGGCACTGCAGCCTGGGAGAGATGGACTGGTAGACTGGGAGTAGTGGTGAACATGGAGGGAGAGAGGAAGGGTAGGATGGCCCTCTCCTTTCCTGCTCTCTCTTCTCTTCTCTTCTCTCCTGCTCTCCCCTCCTCTGCTCTCCTCTCCTACTCTCATCACCTCCTCTGGTCTCCTGCACTCTCCTCTCTCCTCCTCCTCCTCCTCCTCCTCCTCCTCCTCCTCCTCCTCCTCCTCCTCCTCATATTCTCTCTCCTGCTCTCTCCTTCTCCTCCTCCTCCTATCCTTCTATCCTCTCTTCTCCTCTTTCCCATCTCTCCTCCCTTCTCCTCACCTCTCCTCTCCTACCTTCATATCTCCTCTCCTCCCGTCCCCTCTCCTCTTCTCTCTTCTCCTCACCTCTCCTCTTCTCCATTCTCCTCTCCTCCCGTCACCTCTCCTCTTCTCCCTTCTCCTCTCCTCTCCTCTCCTCCCTTCTCCTCTCCTCTTCTCCCTTCTCCTCTTCTCCCTTCTCCTCTCCTCTCCTCCCGTCACCTCTCCTCACCTCTCCTCTCCTCCCTACAGTAACAACCTCCTCTCCTCCCTACAGCAACAACACCTATAGCAACAACACCTACAGGAACAACACCTATAGAAACATCACCTATACAACAGCACCTACAGGAACAACACCTATAGAAACATCACCTATACAACAGCACCTACAGGAACAACACCTATAGAAACATCACCTATACAACAGCACCTACAGGAACAACACCTATAGAAACATCACCTATACAACAGCACCTACGGTAACAACACCTATAGAAACATCAACTACAGCAACAACACATATAGCAACAACATCTACAGCAACAACACCAATAGAAACATTACCTATACAACAGCACCTACAGTAACAACATCTATAGCAACATCACCTATACAACAGCACCTACAGTAACAACATCTATAGCAACATCACCTATACAACAGCACCTACTGTAACAGAACCTACTGTAACAGCACCTATAGCAACAGCACCTATAGCAACTACACCTATACAACAGCACCTACTGTAACAGCACCTATAGCAACAGCACCTATAGCAACAGCACCTACACAACATCACCTACTGTAACAGCACCTACTGTAACAGCACCTATAGCAATATCACCTATAGCAACAGCACCTATAGCAACATCACCTATAGCAACAGCACCTATAGCAACAGCACCTACACAGCACCTACACAACAGCACCTACACAACAGCACCTACAGCAACGTGTCTTCAGTGAGAGAGAGAGAGAGAGATCTAAAACTGAAATATTTGATTGGTTCTTTTTATGTTCAAAGCTTTGGAATGTAGGTCAGATGAACATTTCTCCATGATTGGTTAAATATACTTCCAATTCTCTCTCTCGCTCTGTCTCTCTCTCTCTGTCTCTCTCTCTCTCTCTCTCTGTGAAGTAAATCCTTCCTACATTAAGATGGTATGACTTGTTAATGTCTCGATGAATATTGGATGACCTGTAAGTCTATTAGCGTTAATTGATGGGTCTTTTGACGTCTTAGTTAGTTGTAATTGTCAGGGAGATGGATCAAATTCAACAGAAACAGCAGTAACAACTGTATATTGTTCAACACATCTTTGAAAACACAAAACTCATTAGGGGACTTCATCCCTGTGTAATTAGCCAGTGTTTTCTCCTATAGTCACTAGGTGTAACTCATAGGGGACTTCATCCCTGTGTAATTAGCCAGTGTTTTCCACTATAGTCACTAGGTGTAACTCATAGGGGACTTCATCCCTGTGTAATTAGCCAGTGTTTTCCCCCATAGTCACTAGGTGTAACTCATAGGGGACTTCATCCCTGTGTAATTAGCCAGTGTTTTCCCCCATAGTCACTAGGTGTAACTCATAGGGGACTTCATCCCTGTGTAATTAGCCAGTGTTTTCCCCTATAGTCACTAGGTGTAACTCATAGGGGACTTCATCCCTGTGTAATTAGCCAGTGTTTTCCCCTATAGTCACTAGATGGCGGTATGGATGTATTACTGCACCACCACTCTGAAAGCTCTTCCTTGGCCTCTCAGGCCCCTGAATGGAAGTAACAAGCACATTACAAATAGCACTTTGTTCCCTATATAGTGCATTACTTTTGCCTTCTCACTTTTTACCGGGCTTTATTTCTCCAAAAGTGGGGATTTTATATTAATACAGGAATACTTTTGATGCGCTAATTAAAGTGTAAGATTGTATTGGAGCCGTCATTCTGTTAATGAACCTCGGGTCTGAGTTGTTCTATGGTATATTTATTTTTGTGGACAGTGTTAAAAGTTGTCCCTGTGCATAGAGTTGTACAGTTTATTTAACTTTGTAATCATTCATTTTTAGACTTATATTTTGAAGTGAGAATTGTGAATGTCAGCATCACTATGTTACCTTTGAATTGCCAATATACTATAGTTTGGCATAATGTAAAGCAGCTATTGATTATTTTATAAAGGTGCATATTTATCTTCCATTGATTTGACATGATGATTACAACAGTTGTGTTGTATCTATACTGTAGATGCATGTCCAGTTTCAGGGCATTTGGAAAGTCTTCAGACCCCTTGACTTTTCCCACAATTTGTTATGTTACAGCCTTATTCTAAATAAATTTTTCATCATCAATCTACACACTATACCCCAGAATGACATCACTATACCCCAGAATGACATCACTATACCCCAGAATGACATCACTATACCCCAGAATGACATCACAATACCCCAGAATGACATCACAATACCCCAGAATGACATCACTATACCCCAGAATGACATCACTATACCCCAGAATGGCATCACTATACCCCAGAATGACATCACTATACCCCAGAATGACATCACTATACCCCAGAATGACATCACTATACCCCAGAATGACATCACTATACCCCAGAATGACATCACAATACCCCAGAATGACATCACAATACCCCAGAATGACATCACTATACCCCAGAATGACATCACTATACCCCAGAATGACATCACAATACCCCAGAATGACATCACTATACCCCAGAATGACATCACAATACCCCAGAATGACATCACTATACCCCAGAATGACATCACTATACCCCAGAATGACATCACAATACCCCAGAATGACATCACTATACCCCAGAATGACATCACAATACCCCAGAATGACATCACAATACCCCAGAATGACATCACAATACCCCAGAATGACATCACAATACCCCAGAATGACATCACAATACCCCAGAATGACAAAGTGAAAAACAGTTTTTTTTGTCTTTTCTTGTTGCACATTTATAACAAAATAAAAAACAGAATCCTGTTGCCATTGATCATCCTTGAGCTGTTTCTACAACTTGATTGGAGTCCACCTGTGGTAAATTCAATTGATTGGACATGATTTGGAAAGACCACACCTGTCTATATAAGGTCCCACAGTTGGCAGTGCATGTCAGTGTAACCGATGTGAAATGGCTAGCTAGTTAGCAGGGTGCGCGCTAATAGCGTTTCAATCGGTGACTGGCACTCGTTCTGAGACCTTGAAGTAGTTGTTCCCCGTACTCTGCAAGGGCCGTGGATTTTGTCTCGCGATGGGAAACGATGCTTCGAGGTGGCTGTTGTCGATGTGTGAAAGGGTCCCTGATTCGGGGCGAGGAGAGGGTCAGAAGCTATACTGTTACAAATCAGAGCAAAACCAAAGCCAGCAAGGGAAGCTGTTCATAGGATCGACATAGGATGAGCACTTGATCCGTTGAAAGCAGATTGTTTTCCTCCAAACCCTGACTGGGAAAGGTGCGTTTTGCACGATACAATTCATGTGCCTGCTCTCTGTTTGGGATTACCCGGGTGTATGAGCTGTTCATTGAAAGGATGCACCTTCCTCTACCCTCCTCTATCCTCCTACCTTCCTCTATCCTCCTCTACCCCCCCCTCTACCCTCCTCTACCCTCCTCTACTCTCCTCTACCCTCTACCATCCTCTACTCTCTACTCTCCTCTACCCTCCTCTACTCTCCTCTATTCTCCTCTACCCTCCTCGCCTCGACCCTCCTCTACTCTCCTCTACCCTCTACTCTCCTCTACCCTCCTCTACTCTCCTCTAACCCTCCTCTACTCTCCTCTAACAACCTCCTCTACTCTCCTCTACACCTCCTCTACTCTCCTCTACCCTCCTCTACTCTACTCTATCCCTCCTCTACTCTTCTCTAACCCTCCTCTACTCTCCTCTACCCTCCTCTACTCTCCTCTACTCCTCCTCTACTCTCCTCTACCCTCCTCTACTCTTCTCTACCTTCCTCTACCCTCCTCTAATCCTCTTCTCTACCCTCCTCTACTCTCCTCTACTTAACCCCCTCCTCTACTCTCCTCTACCCTCCTCTACTCTCCTCTAACCCTCCTCTACTCTCCTCTAACCCTCCTCTACTCTCCTCTAACCTCCTCTACTCTCCTCTACCCTCCTCTACTCTCCTCTAACCTCCTCTAACTCTCCTCTACCCTCCTCTACCCTCCTCTATTCTCCTCTACCCTCTACTCTCTACTCCCTCGACTCTCCTCTACCCCCTCTACTCTCCTCTAACCCTCCTCTACTCTCCTCTACCCTCCTCTACTCTCCTCGACCTGCGACCCTCCTCTACCTCTCCTCTACCTCTCCTCCTCTACCCTCCTCTACTCTCCTCTATACCCTCCTCTACCTCCTACCCCTCTAAACCCTCACTCTCCTCTACCCTCCTCTACTCTCCTCTAACCCCTCCTCTACTCTCCTCTACTCTCCTCTACCCTCCTCTACTCTCCTCTACCCTCCTCTACCCTCCTCTATTCTCCTCTACCCTCCTCTACTCTTCCTCGACTCTCCTCTAACCCTCCTCTACTCTCCTCTACCCTCTACCCTCCTCTACTCTCCCGACCTCTCCTCGACTCTCGACCTCCTCGACCCTCCTCTACTCTCCTCGACCCTCCTCTACTCTCCTCTACCCTCCTCTCACTCTACCTCTACTCTCCTCTACCCTCCTCTACCCTCCTCTACTCTCCTCTACCCTCCTCTACTCTCCTCTAACCCTCCTCTACTCTCCTCGACCCTCCTCTACTCTCCTCTACCCTCCTCTACTCTCCTCTACCCGTCCTCTACTCTCCTCTACCCTCCTCTACTCTCCTCTACCCTCCCTCTACCCTCCTCTACTCTCCTCTACCTCCTCTACCCTCCTCTACCCTCCTCTACTCTCCTCTACCCTCCTCTACTCTCCTCTATTTTATTCTACTCTTCTCTACCCTCCTCTATTTTATTCTACTCTTCTCTACCCTCCTCTACTCTCCTCTACCCTCCTCTACCCTCCTCTACTCTCCTCTACTCTCCTCTACCCTCTACTCTTCTCTACCCTCCTCTACCCTCCTCTACTCTCCTCTACCCTCTACTCTCCTCTACCCTCCTCTACTCTCCTCTACTCTCCTCTACCCTCCTCTACTTTTCTCTACCCTCCTCTATTTTATTCTACTCTTCTCTACCCTCCTCTACTCTCCTCTACCCTCTACCCTCCTCTACTCTTCTCTACCCTCCTCTATTTTATTCTACTCTTCTCTACCCTCCTCTACTCTCCTCTACCCTCCTCTACTCTCCTCTACCCTCCTCTACTCTCCTCTACCATCCTCTACCCTCCTCTACTCTCCTCTACCCTCCTCTACTCTCCTCGACCCTCCTCTACTCTCCTCGACCCTCCTCTACTCTCCTCTACCCTCCTCTACTCTCCTCTACCCTCCTCTACCCTCCTCTACTCTCCTCTACCCTCCTCTACTCTCCTCTACTCTCCTCTACCCTCCTCTACCCTCCTCTCACTCTCCTCTAAACCCTCCTCTACCCGTCTCTACTCTCCTCTACCCTCCTCTACTCTCCTCTATTTTATTTCTACTCTTCTCTACCCTCCTCTATTTTATTCTACTTCTTCTCTCTACCCTCCTCTACTCTCCTCTACCCTCCTCTACCCTCCTCTACTCTCCTCTACTCTCCTCTACCCTCTTACTCTTCTCTACCCTCCTCTACCCTCCTCTACTCTCCTCTACCCTCTACCTCCCTCTACCCTCCTCTACCTCCTCTACCTCCTCTACCCTCCTCTCTTTTCTCCTACCCTCCTCTATTTTATCTACTCTCTCTCTATTCTCTACCCTCCTCTACTCTCCTCTACCCTCTACCCTCCTCTACTCTTCTCTACCCTCCTCTATTTTATTCTACTCTTCTCTACCCTCCTCTACTCTCCTCTACCCTCCTCTACTCTCCTCTACCCTCCTCTACTCTCCTCTACCATCCTCTACCCTCCTCTACTCTCCTCTACCCTCCTCTACTCTCCTCGACCCTCCTCTACTCTCCTCGACCCTCCTCTCCTCCTCTACCCTCCTCTACTCTCCTCTACCCTCCTCTTACCCTCCTCTACCTCTCCTCTCCCTCCTCTACACTCTCCTCTACTCTCCTTAGCTACCCTCCTCTCTAACTCCTCTACCCTCCTCTACTCTCCTCTACCCTCCTCTACCCTCCTCTACTCTCCTCTACCCTCCTCTACTCTCCTCTATTTTATTCTACTCTTCTCTACCCTCCTCTATTTTATTCTACTCTTCTCTACCCTCCTCTAGCCTCCTCTACCCCCTCTTCTACCCCCCTCCTCTACTCTCCTCTACTCTCCTCTACCCTCTACTCTTCTCTACCCTCCTCTACTCTCCTCTACCCTCTACTCTCCTCTACCCTCCTCTACTCTCCTCTACTCTCCTCTACCCCTCCTCTACTTTTCTCTACCCTCCTCTATTTTATTCTACTCTTCTCTACCCTCCTCTACTCTCCTCTACTCTCCTCTACCCTCTACCCTCCTCTACTCTTCTCTACCCTCCTCTATTTTATTCTACTCTTCTCTACCCTCCTCTACTCTCCTCTACTCTCCTCTAACCCTCCCTACTCTCCTCTAACCCTCTCTACCCTCCCCTACTCTCCCTCTACTCTCCTCGACCCTCCTCTACTCTCCTCTACCCCCTCATCTACCCTCCTCTACTCTCACTCTACCAACCCTCCTCTACCCTCCTCTACTCTCCTCTACTCTCCTCTACCCTCCTCACCCTCCTCTACCTCTCCTCTACCCTCCTCTAACCCTCCTCTACTCTCCTCTACCCTCCTCTACTCTCTCCTCTAACCCTCCTCTACTCTCCTCTACTCTCCTCTACCCTCCTCTACTCTCCTCTATTTTATTCTACTCTTCTCTAACCCTCCTCTATTTTATTCTACTCTTCTCTACCCTCCTCTACTCTCCTCTTCTCTCCTCTACCCTCTACCCTCCTCTACCCTCCTCTACCCTCCTCTACTCTCTTCTAACCCTCCTCTACTTTTCTCTACCCTCCTCTATTTATTCTACTCTTCTCTACCCTCCTCTACTCTCCTCTACCCTCCTCTACTCTCCTCTACTCTCCTCTACCCTCTACTCTTCTCTACCCTCCTCTACTCTCCTCTACCCTCTACCCTCTACCCTCTACCCTCCTCTACTCTCCTCTATACCCTCCTCTACTTTTCTCTCTACCCTCCTCTATTTTATTCTACTCTTCTCTACCCTCCTCTACTCTCCTCTACCCTCCTCTACCCTCCTCTACTCTCCTCTACCCTCCTCTACTTTTCTCTAACCCTCCTCTACTTTTCTCTACCCTCCTCTATTTTATTCTACTCTTCTCTACCCTCCTCTACTCTCCTCTACCCTCCTCTACTCTCCTCTACTCTCCTCTACCCGCTACCTCCTCTACCTCCTCTACTCTTCTCTACCCTCCTCTACTCTCCTCTACTCTCCTCTACTCTCCTCTACCCTCCTCTACTTTTCTCTACCCTCCTCTATTTTATTCTACTCTTCTCTACCCTCCTCTACTCTCCTCTACCCTCCTCTACCCTCCTCTACTCTCCTCTACTCTCCTCTACTCTCCTCTACCCTCCTCTACTTTTCTCTACCCTCCTCTATTTTATTCTACTCTTCTCTAACCCCTCCTCTACTCTCCTCTACCCTCCTCTACTCTCCTCTACTCTCCTCTACCCTCTACCCTCCTCTACTCTTCTCTACCCCTCCTCTATTTATTCTACTCTTCTTTATTTATTCTACTCTTCTCTACACTCTTAGAAAGAAAAGTGCTAACCATACAGGGTTATTTGTTTGGTCCCAATGTGGGAAACCTTTTTGGTCCTGGGTAGAACCCTTTTTGGTCCTGGGTAGAACCCTTTTTGGTGCTGGGTGGAACCCTTTTTGGTGCTGGGTAGAACCCTTTGCAGAGGGTTCTTCAAAGAACCCTCCTGTATATGGTTTTACCTAAAACCCTCTTTGAAGGGTTCTATCAGCCTTATGAGCCTTTTTTAATGATTTATGACAAACATGACATACAGTGAAAAGAAAACGTATGTGAACTCTTTGGAGTTACCTGGATTTCTGCATAAATTGGTCATAAAATGTGATCTGATCTTCATCTAAGTCAGATCAACAGACAAACACATTGTGTTTAAACTAATAAGACCCAAATTATTGTATTTTTCTTGTCTGTATTGAATACATCATTTAAACATTCTCAGTGTAGGTTGGAAAAAGTATGTGAACCCCTAGGCGAATGACTTCTCTAAAAGCTAATTGGAGTCAGTAGTCAGCTAACCTGGAGTTGTAACATCTGCTTCCTGCTCACACCCTCAAACACATAGATCCCCTGAACGCAGCTCGCTCTCAAGGCCACTTTCCAGCTCACACCCTCAAACATGTAGATCCCCTGAACACAGCTCGCTCTCCAGGCCCACTTTCCAGCTCACACTCTCAACCACATAGATCTCCTGATCGCAGCTCACTTTCCAGCTCACACTCTCAACCACATAGATCCCCTGATCTATGCTCGCTCTCCAGGCCACTTTCCAGCTCACACCCTCAAACACTTATATCCCCTGAATGCAGCTCGCTCTCCAGGCCCACTTTCCAGCTCACACCCCCAAACACGTAGATCCCCTGAATGCAGCTCGCTCTCCAGGCCCACTTTCCAGCTCACACTCTCAACCACATAAATCTCCTGATCGCAGCTCACTTTCCAGATCCCAATCACCTGAATTCTGATCTCCTGTTCACACACCTGGAGGTCATTATCACACACTATTTAGTTCAGTTGTTTGCAGCCCATCACTGTGAGGTCTTGTTTGTTTTGGACACTTCTTTAGGAGTGCTGTTTTTCCCCGTGAGTTGTTCCTTCTGTGTATGATAGTTTTGGCCTGCCTCACTAACAACGCCTTTTGCCTATTCCCTGCCTGTACTTTAGCCTATCGGATTTCCTGTTATCAACCTATTCCCTGCCTGTACTTTAGCCTATCGGATTTCCTGTTATCAACCTATTGCCTGATCTCCGGGATGACGTTACTAGCCTTTTCCCTGTCTGTACTGTTGCCCTTTTTGGACCCCCTGTGTATGACCTTCTGCCTGCCCCTGGACCCAGCTACCTGCCCCCTCCTGTGGTCCTTTACAATAAACACCTGCTGCGCCCTGCGCTCTCTGTCTCCCCTCGTGTTCAATACAGGAGTCCGATCAATGAGACAAGATTGGAGATGTTGGTTAGAGCTGCCTTGCCCTATAAAAAACACTCACAAAATCTGAGCATTGCCTGACGTGAACCATGTCTCGAACAAAAGAGATCTCAGAAGACCGAAGATTAAGAATTGTTGACTTGTATGAAGCTGGAAAGGGTTACAAAAGTATCTCTAAAAGCCTTGATGTCCATCAGCCCACTGTAAGTTGTCTATAAATGCACTGTTGCTCCTCTCCCTCAGAGTGGCCGACCTGCAAAGATGACTGCAAGAGCACTGTGCAGAATGCTCAATGAGGTTAAGAAGAATCCTAGAGTGTTAGCTAAAGACCTACAGAAATCTCTGGAACATGCTAACATCTCTGTTGACGAGTCTACGATACGTAAAACACTAAACAAGAATAGTGTTCACTGGAAGTCACCACGGAAGAAACCACTGCTGTCCAAAAAAACAATGCTGCACATCTGAAGTTTGCAAAAGTGCACCTGAATGTTTCACAGCGCTACTGGAACAATATTCTGTGGACAGATGAAACTACAGTTGAGTTTGGAAGGAACACACAACACTATGTGTGGAGAAAAAAAGGCACAGCACCAACATCAAAACCCAAATGTAAAGTATGGTGGACGGAGCGTCATGGTTTGGGGCGTAAAAAATGAATTCCTAAGTTTATCAAGACATTTTGCAGGAGAATATTTATCTAATTTTTATCTAACCCTTATAAGGCTATCTCTCAACAGAAGTTGGGTGATACAACAGGACAACGACCCAAAACACAGAAGTAAATCAACAACAGAACGGCTTCAACAGAAGAAAATACGCCTTCTGGAGTGGCCCAGTCAGAGTCCTGACCTTCTGGAGTGGCCCAGTCAGAGTCCTGACCTTCTGGAGTGGCCCAGTCAGAGTCCTGACCTTCTGGAGTGGCCCAGTCAGAGTCCTGACCTTCTGGAGTGGCCCAGTCAGAGTCCTGACCTTCTGGAGTGGCCCAGTCAGAGTCCTGACCTTCTGGAGTGGCCCAGTCAGAGTCCTGACCTTCTGGAGTGGACAAGTCAGAGGCATGACCTTCTGGAGTGGCCCAGTCAGAGTCCTGACCTTCTGGAGTGGCCAAGTCAGAGGCATGACCTTCTGGAGTGGCCCAGTCAGAGTCCTGACCTCAACCTGATTGAGATGCTGTG
>NC_034188.2:7990053-8052553 GCF_002021735.2 Oncorhynchus kisutch
CTCCTCTCCTCTAACCTCCTCTCCTCTCTTCTCCTCTCGTCTCGTCTCCTCTCCTCTCCTCTCCTCTAATCTCTTCTCCTCTCCTCTGCTCTCTACTCTACTCTACTCTACTCTACTCTCACTCTCTCCCTCTCTTCCCCTCTACCCTCCTCTCTCTCATTTCCTCTGCTCTCTTTTCTTCTCTTCTCTTCTCTACTCTACTCAACTCTCTTTCTCTCCCTCTCTTACCCTCTACTCTACACTCCTCTCCTCTCCTCTCTCCTTTCCTCTGCTCTCTACTCTACTCTACTCTACTCTACTCTACTCTACTCTACTCTACACTCCTCTCCTCTCCCTCTCTTCCCCTCTACACTCCTCTCCTCTCTCCCTCTCCCTCTCTTCCCCTCTACACTCCTCTCCTCTCCTTTCAACATAATCAATTCAGTCAGAGCCAGTACTGTAGCGGCAGAAACACAACAGTATGGTTCATGTAATTCAGAGCTAAACCCTTTGTATCAGCTTTATATCTTGCCTGGACCATTGTCATCTGTTGTAGGTTTATTCTATAGTATCATAGCTACCTGTATTGGGGATTGGCAAGCTAAATTAATCTTTCACCAGTTTATCCCAGATGAAGCTTGTATTCTAAACAATGAGCGTTGAATCACCAGGGATTTATGTGAAGTTTGTCATCGCCCTAATTACATCCCTCAGTCACACATTAACTCACTGGTATTACAGCTGGCTGCTCAGTCACACAGTAACTCACTGGTAATACAGCTGACTGCTCAGTCACACAGTAACTCACTGGTAATACAGCTGGCTGGCTGCTCAGTCACACAGTAACTCACTGGTAATACAGCTGGCTGCTCAGTCACACAGTAACTCACTGGTAATACAGCTGGCTGCTCAGTCACACAGTAACTCACTGGTAATACAGCTGGCTGGCTGCTCAGTCACACAGTAACTCACTGGTATTACAGCTGGCTGCTCAGTCACACAGTAACTCACTGGTAATACAGCTGGCTGCTCAGTCACACAGTAACTCACTGGTATTACAGCTGGCTGCTCAGTCACACAGTAACTCACTGGTATTACAGCTGGCTGCTCAGTCACACATTAACTCACTGGTAATACAGCTGGCTGCTCAGTCACACATGAACTCACTGGTATTACAGCTGGCTGCTCAGTCACACATTAACTCACTGGTATTACAGCTGGCTGGCTGCTCAGTCTCACATTAACTCACTGGTATTACAGCTGGCTGCTCAGTCACACAGTAACTCACTGGTATTACAGCTGGCTGCTCAGTCTCACATTAACTCACTGGTATTACAGCTGGCTGCTCAGTCACACAGTAACTCACTGGTATTACAGCTGGCTGCTCAGTCACACAGTAACTCACTGGTAATACAGCTGGCTGCTCAGTCACACAGTAACTCACTGGTATTACAGCTGGCTGCTCAGTCACACAGTAACTCACTGGTATTACAGCTGGCTGCTCAGTCACACATTAACTCACTGGTAATACAGCTGGCTGCTCAGTCACACATGAACTCACTGGTATTACAGCTGGCTGCTCAGTCACACAGTAACTCACTGGTATTACAGCTGGCTGGCTGCTCAGTCACACAGTAACTCACTGGTATTACAGCTGGCTGCTCAGTCACACATTAACTCACTGGTATTACAGCTGGCTGGCTGCTCAGTCTCACATTAACTCACTGGTAATACAGCTGGCTGCTCAGTCACACAGTAACTCACTGGTATTACAGCTGGCTGCTCAGTCACACATTAACTCACTGGTAATACAGCTGGCTGCTCAGTCACACATTAACTCACTGGTATTACAGCTGGCTGCTCAGTCACACATTAACTCACTGTTATTACAGCTGGCTGCTCAGTCACACAGTAACTCACTGGTAATACAGCTGACTGCTCAGTCACACAGTAACTCACTGGTATTACAGCTGGCTGGCTGCTCAGTCACACATTAACTCACTGGTAATACAGCTGGCTGCTCAGTCACACATTAACTCACTGGTATTACAGCTGGCTGGTTGCTCAGTCACACATTAACTCACTGGTAATACAGCTAGCTGGCTGCTCTTGTGGTTGTGGCTAATGTTCAGGATGGCAACTCAAGCTACAACAAACACGACAACACAAGGAATGATTCCACACATCACAAATATATTACAGTGAGGGAACAAAGTATTTGATCCCCTGCTGATTTTGTACGTTTGCCCACTGACAAAGAAATGATCAGTCTATAATTTTTATGGTAGGTTTATTTGAACAAAAATTTGAACAAAACGCATGTCAAAAATGTTATAAATTGATTTGCATTTTAATGTGGGAAATCAGTATTTGACCCCTCTGCAAAACATGACTTAGTACTTGGTGGCAAAACCCTTGTTGGCAATCACAGAGGTCAGACGTTTCTTGTAGTTGGACACCAGGTTTGCACACATCTCAGGAGGGATTTTGTCCCACTCCTCTTTGCAGATCTTCTCCAAGTCATTAAGGTTTCGAGGCTGACATTTGGCGACTCGAACCTTCAGCTCCCTCCACAGATTTTCTATGGGATTAAGGTCTGGAGACTGGCTAGGCCACTCCAGGACCTTAATGTGCTTCTTCTTGAGCCACTTCTTTGTTTCCTTGGCCGTGTGTTTTGGGTCATTGTCATGCTGGAATACCGATCCACGACCCATTTTCAATGCCCTGGCTGAGGGAAGGAGGTTCTCACCCAAGATTTGACGGTACATGGCCCCATCCATCGTCCCTTTGATGCGGTGAAGTTGTCCTGTCCCCTCTGTGGAAAAACACCCCCAAAGCATAATGTGTCCACCTCCATGTTTGACGGTGGGGATGGTGTTCTTGGGGTCATTGGCAGCATTCCTCCTCCTCCAAACACGGCGAGTTGATTCCAAAGAGCTCCATTTTGGTCTCATCTGACCACAATACTTTCACCCAGTTGTCCTCTGAATCATTCAGATGTTCATTGGCAAACTTCAGACGGGCATGTATATGTGATTTCTTGAGCAGGGGGACCTTGCGGGCGCTGCAGGATTCCAGTCCTTCACGGCGTAGTGTGTTACCAATTGTTTTCTTGGTGACTATGGTCCCAGCTGCCTTGAGATCATTGACAAGATCCTCCCGTGTAGTTCTGGGCTGATTCCTCACCGTTCTCAGGATCATTGCTACTCCACGAGTGAGATCTTGCATGGAGCCCCAGGCAGAGGGAGATTGACAGTTCTTTTGTGATTCTTCCATTTGCGAATAATCGCACCAACTGTTGTCACCTTCTAACCAAGCTGCTTGGCGATGGTCTTGTAGCCCATTCCAGCCTTGTGTAGGTCTACACAAGGCTGTAGGTCTATGGTCTTGGCCATGGTGGAGAGTTTGGAATCTGATTGATTGATTGCTTATGTGGACAGGTGTCTTTTATACAGGTAACAAACTGAGATTAGGAGCACTCCCTTTAAGAGTGTGCTCCTAATCTCAGCTCGTTACCTGTATAAAAGACACCTGGGAGCCAGGAATCTTTCTGATTGAGAGGGGGGTCAAATACTTATTTCCCTCATTAAAATGCAAATCAATTTATAACATTTTTGACATGTCTTTCTGGATTCTTTTGTTGTTATTCTGTCTCTCACTGTTCAAATAAACCTACCATTGAAATTATAGACTGATCATTTCATTGTCAGTGGGCAAACGTACAAAATCAGCAGGGGATCAAATACTTGTTTCCCTCACTGTATATTAGTACTAGTCTGTCTCTAACATACAAAGATATTATATTAGTACTAGTCTGTCTCTAACATACAAAGATATTATATTAGTACTAGTCTGTCTCTAACATACAAAGATATTATATTTGTACTAGTCTGTCTCTAACATACAAAGATATTATATTTGTACTACTCTGTCTCTAACATACAAAGATATTATATTTGTACTAGTCTGTCTCTAACATACAAAGATATTATATTAGTACTAGTCTGTCTCTAACATACAAAGATATTATATTAGTACTAGTCTGTCTCTAACATACAAAGATATTATATTTGTACTAGTCTGTCTCTAACATACAAAGATATTATATTAGTACTAGTCTGTCTAACATACAAAGATATTATATTAGTACTAGTCTGTCTCTAACATACAAAGATATTATATTTGTACTACTCTGTCTCTAACATACAAAGATATTATATTAGTACTAGTCTGTCTCTAACATACAAAGATATTATATTAGTACTACTCTGTCTCTAACATACAAAGATATTATATTAGTACTAGTCTGTCTCTAACATACAAAGATATTATATTAGTACTAGTCTGTCTCTAACATACAAAGATATTATATTAGTACTAGTCTGTCTCTAACATACAAAGATATTATATTAGTAGGTCAATATGAACTGCTTTGGTGGACTTGTTTGACTGTTTCCCGAATGGCTCCCTATTCACTATATAGGGCCCTATAGTCTCTGGTCTAAAGTAGTGCACTATATAGGGTCCTATAGTCTCTGGTCTAAAGTAGTGCACTATATAGGGCCCTATAGTCTCTGGTCTAAAGTAGTGCACTATATAGGGCCCTATAGTCTCTGGTCTAAAGTAGTGCACTATATAGGGTCCTATAGTCTCTGATCTAAAGTAGTGCACTATATAGGGCCCTATAGTCTCTGGTCTAAAGTAGTGCACTATAAAGGGCCCTATAGTCTCTGGTCTAAAGTAGTGCACTATATAGGGTCCTATAGTCTCTGATCTAAAGTAGTGCACTATATAGGGTCCTATAGTCTCTGGTCTAAAGTAGTGCACTATATAGGGCCCTATAGTCTCTGGTCTAAAGTAGTGCACTATATAGGGCCCTATAGTCTCTGGTCTAAAGTAGTGCACTATATAGGGCCCTATAATCTCTGGTCTAAAGTAGTGCACTATATAGGGCCCTATAGTCTCTGGTCTAAAGTAGTGCACTATATAGGGCCCTATAGTCTCTGGTCTAAAGTAGTGCACTATATAGGGCCCTATAGTCTCTGGTCTAAAGTAGTGCACTATATAGGGCCCTATAGTCTCTGGTCTAAAGTAGTGCACTATATAGGGCTCTATAGTCTCTGGTCTAAAGTAGTGCACTATATAGGGCCCTATAGTCTCTGGTCTAAAGTAGTGCACTATATAGGGCTCTATAGTCTCTGGTCTAAAGTAGTGCACTATATAGGGCCCTATAGTCTCTGGTCTAAAGTAGTGCACTATATAGGGCCCTATAGTCTCTGGTCTAAAGTAGTGCACTATATAGAGAATAGTGTGCCATTTGGGAGGCAGACTGAATAATGAAAAAGGAAATGTTTTTATTAATATTAATTTGAACCATTTTTAGGTTTAAGTGGGTAAGCCCAAAACACTGACTATGTCTTCACTCAGGATCTGACTAGACTTAGACAGAGAATGCATTTCTAAAAACCCAATGGAGGCTGAATTAAATATACCCATTCCCATTCGTATCGACATTTCACATTGTATGTAGCACTGAAGTCTTTAAAACTGTGTCTTTAACTTGAAGTAATGCAGTTGGTTAAAGAAAGAGTCTCAGTCTACTTCATCCATGGGAGATGTAACCAGTGAAGGGCAAGGAGTGATTCTGCATTTTAAATCGGCTTTGATAATGGGCATACCATTCCAACTCACAGTGTTAAATGACTCCTTACTCATATGAAGGACAGGCCTTTTATTCATTCCAAACTGGAATAGTGAGAAGAACCATTCTAGCTTTCTAACTGTCTCCCATAGAACACGGAACAAAGGGGATATTCTGTCACGAGTTCTGTGACATTCTATGGTGTTCTGAATTCTAAAGGGGAATGCCCAGTGTGTTTTTGGGTATGCAGGCAGGCAGCAGCTAGCTGCTAACTTTGTTCTTTTGAACACAAAAGCCCCATTTCACGCACAGCTCTTTAAAGCTAATGGGGTTGAATATGTGGTCAAGTCAGTCATATTGTTACTGGAATGTTCAAAGCTCTTTGTCCTTGACAATGACAGACGTTGTGATGAGACTGGGTTTCATGTTACTGGTTTCATGAGGACTGAAATGCTAAGGCAAAGCACACGCATGCAGGCACACACACACACACACACACACACACACACACACACACACACACACACACACACACACACACACACACACACACACACACACACACACACACACACACACACACACACACAACACACACACACACACACACACACACACACACACACACACACACACACACACACACACACACACACACACACACACACACACACACACACACACACACACACACACACACACACACACACACACACACACACACACACACACACACACACACACACACACACACACACACACACACACACACACACACACACACACACACACACACACACACACACACACACACACACACACACACACACACACACACACACACACACACACACACACACACACACACACACACACACACACACACACACAACACACACACACACACACACACACACACACACACACACCACACACACACACCACACACACACACACACACACACACACACACACACACACACACACACACCACACACACACACACACACACACACACACACACACCACACACACACACACACACACACACACACACACACACACACACACACACACACACACACACACACACACACACACACACACACACCACACACACACACACACACACACACACACACACACACACACACACACACACCACACACACACACACACCACACACACACACACACACCACACCACACACACACACACACACACACACACACACACACACACACACACACACACACACACACACACACACACACACACACACACACACACACACACCACACACACACACACACACACACACACACACACACACACACACACACACACACACACACACACACACACACACACACACACACACACACAGTTGAAGTCGGAAGTTTACATACACCTTAGCCGAATACATTTAATCTCAGTTTTTCACAATTCCTGACATTTAATCTTAGGTCAGTTAGGATCACCACTTTATTTTAAGAATGTAAAATGTCAGAATAATAGTAGAGAGAATTATTTATTTCTGCTTTTATTTCTTTCATCACATTCCCAGTGGGTCAGAATTTGACATTCACTCAATTAGTATTTGGTAGCATTGCCTTTAGATTGTTTAACATCTACATTTTGTGTAGCCTTCCACAAGCTACACACAATAAATTGTGGGAATTTTGGCCCATTCCTCCTGACAGAGCTGGTGTAACTGAGTCAGGTTTGTCGGCCTCCTTGCTTGCACATGCTTTTTCAGTACTGCTCACAAATGTTCTATAGGATTGAAGTCAGAGCTTTGTGATGGCCACTCCAATACCTTGGCTTTGTTGTCCTTAAGCCATTTTTCCACAACTTTGGAAGTATGCTTTGGGTCATTTTCCATTTGGAAGACCCATTTGAAACCAAGCTTTAACTTCCTGACTGATGTCTTGAGATGTTGCTTCAATATATCCACATCATTTTCCTGCCTCACGATGCCATCTATTTTGTGAAGTGCACCAGTCCCTCCTGCAGCAAAGCACCCCCACAACATGATGCTGCCACCCCCGTGCTTCACGGTTGGGATGGTGTTCTTCAGCTTGCAAGCCTCCCCTTTTCCCTCCAAACATAACGATGGTCATTATGGCCAAACAGTTCTATTTTTGTTTAATCAGACCAGAGGACATTTCTCCAAAAAGTACAATCTTTGTCCCCATGTGCAGTTGCAAACCATAGTCTGGCATTTTTATGGCGTTTTTTTTTAATGAGCAGCCTTTCGGGTTATTTCGATATAGGACTCGTTTTAATGTGGATATAGATATTTTTGTACCTGTTTCCTCCAGCATCTTCACAAGGTCCTTTGCTGTTGTTCTGGGATTAATTTGCACTTTTCGCATCAAAGTATGTTCATCTCTAGGAGACAGAACGCGTCTCCTTCCTGAGCAGTATGACGGCTGCGTGGTCCCATGGTGTTTATACTTGCGTACTATTGTTTGTACAGATGAACGTGGTAGCTTCAGGCGTTTGGAAATTGCTCCCAAGGATGAACCAATTGGAGGTCTACAATTTTTTTTCTGAGGTCTTGGCTGGTTTCTTTTGATGTTCCCATGTCAAGCAAAGAGGCACTGAGTTCAAATCAAATCAAATGTTATTTGTCACATACACATGGTTAGCAGATGTTAATGCGAGTGTAGCGAAATGCTTGTGCTTCTAGTTTCGTCAATGCAGTAATAACCAACGAGTAATCTAACCTAACAATTCCACAACTACTACCTTATACACACAACTGTAAAGGGATAAAGAATATGTACATAAAGATATATGAATGAGTGATGGTACAGAGCGCCATAGTCAAGATGCAGTAGATGGTATCGAGTACAGTATATACATATGAAATGAGTAATGTAAGGTATGTAAACATAAAAGTGGCATAGTTTAAAGTGGCTAGTGATACATCATTTTTTACCTTTATTTAACTAGGCAAGTCAGTTAAGAACAAATTCTTATTTTCAATGACGGCCTAGGAACAGTGTGTTAACTGCCTGTTCAGGGGCAGAACGACAGATTTGCAACCTTCCGGTTACTAGCCCCTGCCGCCCCAGGGTAGCCTAGTGGAGATACTGGTGTGCAAACGAGCAGAAAAGTTAATAAAAACAATATAGGGATGAGGTAGATAGATTGGGTGGGCTATTTACAGATGGACTATTTACAGCTGCAGCGATCGGTTAGCTGCTCAGATAGCTGATGTTTAAAGTTAGTGAGGGAAATAGAAGTCTCCAACTTCAGCGATTTTTGCAATTCATTCCAGTTACTGGCAGCAGAGAACTGGAAGGAAAGGCGGCCAAAAGAGGTGTTGGCTTTGGGGATGATCAGTGAGATATACCTGCTGGAACGTGTGCTAAGGGTGGGTGTTGTTATTGTGACCAGTGAACAGAGATAAGGCGGAGCTTTACCTAGCAGAGACTTATAGATGACCTGGAGCCAGTGGGTTTTTCGACGAACATGTAGCGAGGGCCAGCCGACTAAAGCATACAGGTCGAGGTGGTGGGTGGTATAAGGTGATTTGGTAACAAAACGGATGGCGCTGTGATAGACTGCATCCAGTTTGCTGAGTAGAGTATTGGAAGCTATTTATTTTGTAGATGACATCGCCGAAGTCGAGGATCGGTAGGATAATCAGTTTTACTACGGTAAGTTTGGCGGCATGAGTGAAGGAGGCTTTTTTGCGAAATAGAAAGACGATTCTAGATTTGATTTTGGATTGGAGATGTTTAATATGAGTCTGGAAGGAGAGTTTACAGTCTAACCGGACACCTAGGTATTTATATTTTGTTCACATATTTTAGGTCGGAACCGTCCAGGGTGGTGATGCTAGTCGGGCGGGCAGGTGCGGGCAGCGAGCGGTTGAAAAGCATGCATTTGGTTTTACTAGTGTTTAAGAGCAGTTGGAGGCCACGGAAGGAGTGTTGTATGGCATTGAAGCTCGTTTGGAGGTTAGTTAGCAAAGTGTCCAAGGAAGGGCCAGAAGTATACAGAATGATGTCGTCTGCGTAGAGATGGATCAGGGAATCGCCCGCAGCAAGAGCGACATCATTGATATATACAGAGACAAGAGTCGGCCTGAGAATTTAACCCTGTGGTACCCCCATAGAGACTGCCATAGGTCCGGGCAACATGCCCTCCAATTTGACACACTGGATTCTATCAGAGAAGTAGTTGGTGAACCAGGCGAGGCAGTCATTAGAGAAACCAAGGCTATTGAGTCTGCCGATAAGAATACGGTGATAGACAGAGTCGAAAGCCTTGGCCAGGTTGATGAAAATGGCTGCACAGTACTGTCTTTTATCGATGGCGGTTATGATATTGTTTAGTACCTTGAGCGTGGCTGAGGTGCACCTGTGACCGGCTCGGAAACCGGATTGCACAGCAGAGAAGGTACGGTGGGATTCGAAATGGTCAGTGACCTGTTTGTTGACTTGGCTTTCGAAGACTTTAGATAGGCAGGGAAGGATGGATATAGGTCTGTAACAGTTTGGGTCTAGGGTGTCACCCCCTTTGAAGAGGGGGATGACCACGGCAGCTTTCCAATCTTTAGGGATCTCGGACGATACGAAAAAGGTTGAATAGGCTGGTAATAGGGGTTGCAACAATGGCGGCGGATAGTTTTAGAAATAAAGGGTCCAGATTGTCTGACCCAGCTGATTTGTACTGGTCCAGGTTTTGCAGCTCTTTCAGAACATTTGTTATCAAGATTTGGGTGAAGGAGAAGCTGGGGAGGTTTGGGTGATTAGCGGGGGGGGGGGGGGGTCTTTTGGCCCGGGGTTGGAGTAGCCAGGAGGACGGCGTAGCTGTTGAGAAATGCTTCTTGAAATGTTCGATTATCATGGATTTATCGGTGGTGACCGCATTACCTAGCCTCAGTGTGGTGGGCAGCTGGGAGGAGGTGCTCTTGTTCTCCATGGACTTTACAGTGTCCCAAAACTTTTTGGAGTTAGAGCTCATTTAGATGCTAATTTCTGCTTGAAAAAGCTGGCCTTTGCTTTCCTGACTAACTGCGTGTATTGGTTCCTGACTTACCTGAACAGTTGCATATCGTGGGGACTATTCGATGCTATTGCAGTCCACCACAGGAAGTTTGTGTTTGACAGTGATGAGGGGTGGTTGTTTGACCGTGGACCCATAGCGGATACAGGCAATGAGGCAGTGATCGCTGAGATCCTGATTGAAAACAGTGGAGGTGTATTTGGAGGGCAAGTTGGTCAGGATAATATCTATGAGGGTGCCCATGTTTATGGATTTTGGGTTGTACCTGGTGGGTTCCTTGATGATTTGTGTGAGATTGAGGGCATTTAGCTTAGATTTTAGGACTGCCGGGGTGTTAAGCATATCCCAGTTTATGTCACCTAACAGAACGAACTCTGAAGCTAGATGGGGGGCGATCAATTCACAAATGGTGTCCAGGGCACAGCTGGGTGCGGAGCAGGGTCGATAGCAGGTGGCAACAGTGAGAGACTTATTTCTGGAGAGATTAATTTTTAAAATTAGAAGTTCAAACTGTTTGGGTATAGACCGGGAAAGTATGATCGAACTTTGCAGGCTATCTCTGCAGTAGATTGCAACTCCTCCCCCTTTGGCAGTTCTATCTTGACAGAAAATGTTGTAGTTGGGTATGGAAATCTCAGAATTTTTGGTGGCCTTTCTAAGCCAGGATTCAGACACGGCAAGGACATCAGGGTTGGGGGATTGTGCTAAAGCAGTGAGTAAAACAGGCTTCTGATGTTAACATGCATGAAACCAAGGCTTTTCTGATCACAGAAGTCAACAAAATGAGGGTGCCTGGGGACACGCAGGGCCTGGGTTTACCTCCACATCACCCGAGGAACAGAGGAGGAGTAGGATGAGGGTACGGCTAAAGGCTATCAAAACTGGTCACCTAGAGCGTTGGGGACAAAGAATAAAAGGAGCAGATTTCTGGGCGTGGTAGAGTAGATTCAGGACATAATGTGCAGACGGGTATGGTGGGGTGCAGGTACAGCGGTGGTAAGCCCAGGCACTGAGTGATAAGAGAGGTTGTATCTCTGGATAAGCTGGTTATAATGGGTGAGGTCACCGCATGTGCCTGTGTGGGAGGTGGGACAAAGGAGGTATCAGAGGTATGATGAGTGGAACTAGGGGCTCCATTGTAAACTAAAGCAATGATAACTACCCTAAACAACAGTATACATTTGAGAGAAACATACAGCGAGGCATAAAGAAATCCCAGATATACATATTTTGGGTCCATGGCCAGGAAACTCCCCAGACCTTAATCCCATTGAGAACTTGTGGTCAATCCTCAAGAAGTGGGTGGACAAACAAAACCCCACATATTCTGACAAACTCCAAGCATTGATTATGTAAGAATGGGCTGCCATCAGTCAGGATGTGGCCCAGAAGTTAATTGACAGCATGCCAGGGCGGATTGCAGAGGTCTTGAAAAAGAAGGGTCAACACTGCAAATATTGTCTCTTTGCATCAACTTCATGTAATTGTCAATAAAAGCCTTTGACACTTGTGAAATGCTTGTAATTATACTTCAGTATTCCATAGTAACATCTGACAAAAATATCTAAAGACACTGATGCAGCAAACTTTGTGGAAATTAATATTTGTGTCATTCTCAAAACTTTTGGCCACGACTGTACACACACACACACACACACACACACACACACACACACACACAAATCAAATCAAATCAAATGTATTTATATAGCCCTTCGTATATCAGCTGATATCTCAAAGTGCTGTACAGAAACCCAGCCTAAAATCCCAAACAGCAAGCAATGCAGGTGTAGAAGCACGGTGGCTAGGAAAAACTCCCTAGAAAGGCCAAAACCTAGGAAGAAACCTAGAGAGGAACCAGGCTTTGTGGGGTGGCCAGTCCTTTTCTGGCTGTGCCGGGTGGAGATTATAACAGAACATGGCCAAGATGTTCAAATGTTCATAAATGACCAGCATGGTCCAATAATAATAAGGCAGAGCAGTTGAAACTGGAGCAGCAGCACGGCGAGGTGGACTGGGGACAGCAAGGAGTCATCATGTCAGGTAGTACTGAGGCATGGTCCTAGGGCTCAGGTCCTCCGAGAGAAAAAAAAAAGAGAATTAGAGAGAGCACACTTAAATTCACACAGGACACCGAATAGGACAGGAGAAGTACTCCAGATATAACAAACTGACCCTAGCCCCCCGACACATAAACTACTGCAGCATAAATACTGGAGGCTGAGACAGGAGGGGTCAGGAGACACTGTGGCCCCATCCGAGGACACCCGGACAGGGCCAAACAGGAAGGATACACACACACACACACACACACACAGCAGGGTGTACTGCTGTGCTCCACACTTCACCGGCCCCTCCTCTCTGGTTGCCTGTCTCAAATGTCATCCTATTTCCTATAGTGTATCTTTGACCAGGACCTTGACAGGCAGGAGGGAGCCATTTGGGATATTCCCAATCAGTGGTAGAATGGCTCTGTGGTCAAAGACAAGGGATAACTTTACACAGATATTAGTCTGACAGCCTGCTTCAGTCCTCTACAATGGGAGTCAGCTCTAATTAGTCTGACAGCCTGCTTCAGTCCTCTACAATGGGAGTCAGCTGTAATTAGTCTGACAGCAGGCTTCAGTCCTCTACAATGGGAGTCAGCTGTAATTAGTCTGACAGCCTGCTTCAGTCCTCTACAGTCCTCTTTTTGAGGTAAAAAATGAGCTGTTTGTCGTTGTTGTTGAGCACCAGTCCTTTCCTTTAGTTGTTGAAGTTTGAAAACACACCTGACGCCTTTGTTTGAAAGAGATTTTCCCCCAAAATCCATGTAAAGTAATAGCCTATTGTATGAATTGTTGATTGTTCAATTCAGTTCCAGACAGTTTTTAACTTGGAAAATAAAGAGTGAGGGGTAAGAAATTTAATATTTCTGTGGGGATATTCTGACCGTTTTCAAGGACATTTCAGTAAAATGTTCATATTCATGCACGGGGCCCACGGGGCCCAGATATCAGTCATTATTTCCCTTTTGGTGTTAGGTCCCTCTACATGTCCTCTCATTTCTAGATTTTAGAACCCGTGTTTACAGAGGAGGACCAAGGTGCAACGTGGTAAGTGTTCATGTCTTTTTTAATAAACAAACTGAACACTGGAACAAAACTATAAACGATGTGAACAAACGAAACTGAATTCTAAAGGGGAATGCCCAGTGTGTTTTTGGGTATGCAGGCAGGCAGCAGCTAGCTGCTAACTTTGTTCTTTTGAACACAAAAGCCCCATTTCACGCACAGCTCTTTAAAGCTAATGGGGTTGAATATGTGGTCAAGTCAGTCATATTGTTACTGGAATGTTCAAAGCTCTTTGTCCTTGACAATGACAGACGTTGTGATGAGACTGGGTTTCATGTTACTGGTTTCATGAGGACTGAAATGCTAAGGCAAAGCACACGCATGCAGGCACACACACACACACACACACACACACACACACACACACACACACACACACACACACACACACACACACACACACACACACACACACACACACACACACACACACACACACACACACACACACACACACACACACACACACACACACACACACACACACAGTTGAAGTCGGAAGTTTACATACACCTTAGCCGAATACATTTAATCTCAGTTTTTCACAATTCCTGACATTTAATCTTAGGTCAGTTAGGATCACCACTTTATTTTAAGAATGTAAAATGTCAGAATAATAGTAGAGAGAATTATTTATTTCTGCTTTTATTTCTTTCATCACATTCCCAGTGGGTCAGAATTTGACATTCACTCAATTAGTATTTGGTAGCATTGCCTTTAGATTGTTTAACATCTACATTTTGTGTAGCCTTCCACAAGCTACACACAATAAATTGTGGGAATTTTGGCCCATTCCTCCTGACAGAGCTGGTGTAACTGAGTCAGGTTTGTCGGCCTCCTTGCTTGCACATGCTTTTTCAGTACTGCTCACAAATGTTCTATAGGATTGAAGTCAGAGCTTTGTGATGGCCACTCCAATACCTTGGCTTTGTTGTCCTTAAGCCATTTTTCCACAACTTTGGAAGTATGCTTTGGGTCATTTTCCATTTGGAAGACCCATTTGAAACCAAGCTTTAACTTCCTGACTGATGTCTTGAGATGTTGCTTCAATATATCCACATCATTTTCCTGCCTCACGATGCCATCTATTTTGTGAAGTGCACCAGTCCCTCCTGCAGCAAAGCACCCCCACAACATGATGCTGCCACCCCCGTGCTTCACGGTTGGGATGGTGTTCTTCAGCTTGCAAGCCTCCCCTTTTCCCTCCAAACATAACGATGGTCATTATGGCCAAACAGTTCTATTTTTGTTTAATCAGACCAGAGGACATTTCTCCAAAAAGTACAATCTTTGTCCCCATGTGCAGTTGCAAACCATAGTCTGGCATTTTTATGGCGTTTTTTTTTAATGAGCAGCCTTTCGGGTTATTTCGATATAGGACTCGTTTTAATGTGGATATAGATATTTTTGTACCTGTTTCCTCCAGCATCTTCACAAGGTCCTTTGCTGTTGTTCTGGGATTAATTTGCACTTTTCGCATCAAAGTATGTTCATCTCTAGGAGACAGAACGCGTCTCCTTCCTGAGCAGTATGACGGCTGCGTGGTCCCATGGTGTTTATACTTGCGTACTATTGTTTGTACAGATGAACGTGGTAGCTTCAGGCGTTTGGAAATTGCTCCCAAGGATGAACCAATTGGAGGTCTACAATTTTTTTTCTGAGGTCTTGGCTGGTTTCTTTTGATGTTCCCATGTCAAGCAAAGAGGCACTGAGTTCAAATCAAATCAAATGTTATTTGTCACATACACATGGTTAGCAGATGTTAATGCGAGTGTAGCGAAATGCTTGTGCTTCTAGTTTCGTCAATGCAGTAATAACCAACGAGTAATCTAACCTAACAATTCCACAACTACTACCTTATACACACAACTGTAAAGGGATAAAGAATATGTACATAAAGATATATGAATGAGTGATGGTACAGAGCGCCATAGTCAAGATGCAGTAGATGGTATCGAGTACAGTATATACATATGAAATGAGTAATGTAAGGTATGTAAACATAAAAGTGGCATAGTTTAAAGTGGCTAGTGATACATCATTTTTTACCTTTATTTAACTAGGCAAGTCAGTTAAGAACAAATTCTTAATTTCAATGACGGCCTAGGAACAGTGTGTTAACTGCCTGTTCAGGGGCAGAACGACAGATTTGCAACCTTCCGGTTACTAGCCCCTGCCGCCCCAGGGTAGCCTAGTGGAGATACTGGTGTGCAAACGAGCAGAAAAGTTAATAAAAACAATATAGGGATGAGGTAGATAGATTGGGTGGGCTATTTACAGATGGACTATTTACAGCTGCAGCGATCGGTTAGCTGCTCAGATAGCTGATGTTTAAAGTTAGTGAGGGAAATAGAAGTCTCCAACTTCAGCGATTTTTGCAATTCATTCCAGTTACTGGCAGCAGAGAACTGGAAGGAAAGGCGGCCAAAAGAGGTGTTGGCTTTGGGGATGATCAGTGAGATATACCTGCTGGAACGTGTGCTAAGGGTGGGTGTTGTTATTGTGACCAGTGAACAGAGATAAGGCGGAGCTTTACCTAGCAGAGACTTATAGATGACCTGGAGCCAGTGGGTTTTTCGACGAACATGTAGCGAGGGCCAGCCGACTAAAGCATACAGGTCGAGGTGGTGGGTGGTATAAGGTGATTTGGTAACAAAACGGATGGCGCTGTGATAGACTGCATCCAGTTTGCTGAGTAGAGTATTGGAAGCTATTTATTTTGTAGATGACATCGCCGAAGTCGAGGATCGGTAGGATAATCAGTTTTACTACGGTAAGTTTGGCGGCATGAGTGAAGGAGGCTTTTTTGCGAAATAGAAAGACGATTCTAGATTTGATTTTGGATTGGAGATGTTTAATATGAGTCTGGAAGGAGAGTTTACAGTCTAACCGGACACCTAGGTATTTATATTTTGTTCACATATTTTAGGTCGGAACCGTCCAGGGTGGTGATGCTAGTCGGGCGGGCAGGTGCGGGCAGCGAGCGGTTGAAAAGCATGCATTTGGTTTTACTAGTGTTTAAGAGCAGTTGGAGGCCACGGAAGGAGTGTTGTATGGCATTGAAGCTCGTTTGGAGGTTAGTTAGCAAAGTGTCCAAGGAAGGGCCAGAAGTATACAGAACGATGTCGTCTGCGTAGAGATGGATCAGGGAATCGCCCGCAGCAAGAGCGACATCATTGATATATACAGAGACAAGAGTCGGCCTGAGAATTTAACCCTGTGGTACCCCCATAGAGACTGCCATAGGTCCGGGCAACATGCCCTCCAATTTGACACACTGGATTCTATCAGAGAAGTAGTTGGTGAACCAGGCGAGGCAGTCATTAGAGAAACCAAGGCTATTGAGTCTGCCGATAAGAATACGGTGATAGACAGAGTCGAAAGCCTTGGCCAGGTTGATGAAAATGGCTGCACAGTACTGTCTTTTATCGATGGCGGTTATGATATTGTTTAGTACCTTGAGCGTGGCTGAGGTGCACCTGTGACCGGCTCGGAAACCGGATTGCACAGCAGAGAAGGTACGGTGGGATTCGAAATGGTCAGTGACCTGTTTGTTGACTTGGCTTTCGAAGACTTTAGATAGGCAGGGAAGGATGGATATAGGTCTGTAACAGTTTGGGTCTAGGGTGTCACCCCCTTTGAAGAGGGGGATGACCACGGCAGCTTTCCAATCTTTAGGGATCTCGGACGATACGAAAAAGGTTGAATAGGCTGGTAATAGGGGTTGCAACAATGGCGGCGGATAGTTTTAGAAATAAAGGGTCCAGATTGTCTGACCCAGCTGATTTGTACTGGTCCAGGTTTTGCAGCTCTTTCAGAACATTTGTTATCAAGATTTGGGTGAAGGAGAAGCTGGGGAGGTTTGGGTGATTAGCGGGGGGGGGGGGGGGTCTTTTGGCCCGGGGTTGGAGTAGCCAGGAGGACGGCGTAGCTGTTGAGAAATGCTTCTTGAAATGTTCGATTATCATGGATTTATCGGTGGTGACCGCATTACCTAGCCTCAGTGTGGTGGGCAGCTGGGAGGAGGTGCTCTTGTTCTCCATGGACTTTACAGTGTCCCAAAACTTTTTGGAGTTAGAGCTCATTTAGATGCTAATTTCTGCTTGAAAAAGCTGGCCTTTGCTTTCCTGACTAACTGCGTGTATTGGTTCCTGACTTACCTGAACAGTTGCATATCGTGGGGACTATTCGATGCTATTGCAGTCCACCACAGGAAGTTTGTGTTTGACAGTGATGAGGGGTGGTTGTTTGACCGTGGACCCATAGCGGATACAGGCAATGAGGCAGTGATCGCTGAGATCCTGATTGAAAACAGTGGAGGTGTATTTGGAGGGCAAGTTGGTCAGGATAATATCTATGAGGGTGCCCATGTTTATGGATTTTGGGTTGTACCTGGTGGGTTCCTTGATGATTTGTGTGAGATTGAGGGCATTTAGCTTAGATTTTAGGACTGCCGGGGTGTTAAGCATATCCCAGTTTATGTCACCTAACAGAACGAACTCTGAAGCTAGATGGGGGGCGATCAATTCACAAATGGTGTCCAGGGCACAGCTGGGTGCGGAGCAGGGTCGATAGCAGGTGGCAACAGTGAGAGACTTATTTCTGGAGAGATTAATTTTTAAAATTAGAAGTTCAAACTGTTTGGGTATAGACCGGGAAAGTATGATCGAACTTTGCAGGCTATCTCTGCAGTAGATTGCAACTCCTCCCCCTTTGGCAGTTCTATCTTGACAGAAAATGTTGTAGTTGGGTATGGAAATCTCAGAATTTTTGGTGGCCTTTCTAAGCCAGGATTCAGACACGGCAAGGACATCAGGGTTGGGGGATTGTGCTAAAGCAGTGAGTAAAACAGGCTTCTGATGTTAACATGCATGAAACCAAGGCTTTTCTGATCACAGAAGTCAACAAAATGAGGGTGCCTGGGGACACGCAGGGCCTGGGTTTACCTCCACATCACCCGAGGAACAGAGGAGGAGTAGGATGAGGGTACGGCTAAAGGCTATCAAAACTGGTCACCTAGAGCGTTGGGGACAAAGAATAAAAGGAGCAGATTTCTGGGCGTGGTAGAGTAGATTCAGGACATAATGTGCAGACGGGTATGGTGGGGTGCAGGTACAGCGGTGGTAAGCCCAGGCACTGAGTGATAAGAGAGGTTGTATCTCTGGATAAGCTGGTTATAATGGGTGAGGTCACCGCATGTGCCTGTGTGGGAGGTGGGACAAAGGAGGTATCAGAGGTATGATGAGTGGAACTAGGGGCTCCATTGTAAACTAAAGCAATGATAACTACCCTAAACAACAGTATACATTTGAGAGAAACATACAGCGAGGCATAAAGAAATCCCAGATATACATATTTTGGGTCCATGGCCAGGAAACTCCCCAGACCTTAATCCCATTGAGAACTTGTGGTCAATCCTCAAGAAGTGGGTGGACAAACAAAACCCCACATATTCTGACAAACTCCAAGCATTGATTATGTAAGAATGGGCTGCCATCAGTCAGGATGTGGCCCAGAAGTTAATTGACAGCATGCCAGGGCGGATTGCAGAGGTCTTGAAAAAGAAGGGTCAACACTGCAAATATTGTCTCTTTGCATCAACTTCATGTAATTGTCAATAAAAGCCTTTGACACTTGTGAAATGCTTGTAATTATACTTCAGTATTCCATAGTAACATCTGACAAAAATATCTAAAGACACTGATGCAGCAAACTTTGTGGAAATTAATATTTGTGTCATTCTCAAAACTTTTGGCCACGACTGTACACACACACACACACACACACACACACACACACACACACAAATCAAATCAAATCAAATGTATTTATATAGCCCTTCGTATATCAGCTGATATCTCAAAGTGCTGTACAGAAACCCAGCCTAAAATCCCAAACAGCAAGCAATGCAGGTGTAGAAGCACGGTGGCTAGGAAAAACTCCCTAGAAAGGCCAAAACCTAGGAAGAAACCTAGAGAGGAACCAGGCTTTGTGGGGTGGCCAGTCCTTTTCTGGCTGTGCCGGGTGGAGATTATAACAGAACATGGCCAAGATGTTCAAATGTTCATAAATGACCAGCATGGTCCAATAATAATAAGGCAGAGCAGTTGAAACTGGAGCAGCAGCACGGCGAGGTGGACTGGGGACAGCAAGGAGTCATCATGTCAGGTAGTACTGAGGCATGGTCCTAGGGCTCAGGTCCTCCGAGAGAAAAAAAAAAGAGAATTAGAGAGAGCACACTTAAATTCACACAGGACACCGAATAGGACAGGAGAAGTACTCCAGATATAACAAACTGACCCTAGCCCCCCGACACATAAACTACTGCAGCATAAATACTGGAGGCTGAGACAGGAGGGGTCAGGAGACACTGTGGCCCCATCCGAGGACACCCGGACAGGGCCAAACAGGAAGGATACACACACACACACACACACACACAGCAGGGTGTACTGCTGTGCTCCACACTTCACCGGCCCCTCCTCTCTGGTTGCCTGTCTCAAATGTCATCCTATTTCCTATAGTGTATCTTTGACCAGGACCTTGACAGGCAGGAGGGAGCCATTTGGGATATTCCCAATCAGTGGTAGAATGGCTCTGTGGTCAAAGACAAGGGATAACTTTACACAGATATTAGTCTGACAGCCTGCTTCAGTCCTCTACAATGGGAGTCAGCTCTAATTAGTCTGACAGCCTGCTTCAGTCCTCTACAATGGGAGTCAGCTGTAATTAGTCTGACAGCAGGCTTCAGTCCTCTACAATGGGAGTCAGCTGTAATTAGTCTGACAGCCTGCTTCAGTCCTCTACAGTCCTCTTTTTGAGGTAAAAAATGAGCTGTTTGTCGTTGTTGTTGAGCACCAGTCCTTTCCTTTAGTTGTTGAAGTTTGAAAACACACCTGACGCCTTTGTTTGAAAGAGATTTTCCCCCAAAATCCATGTAAAGTAATAGCCTATTGTATGAATTGTTGATTGTTCAATTCAGTTCCAGACAGTTTTTAACTTGGAAAATAAAGAGTGAGGGGTAAGAAATTTAATATTTCTGTGGGGATATTCTGACCGTTTTCAAGGACATTTCAGTAAAATGTTCATATTCATGCACGGGGCCCACGGGGCCCAGATATCAGTCATTATTTCCCTTTTGGTGTTAGGTCCCTCTACATGTCCTCTCATTTCTAGATTTTAGAACCCGTGTTTACAGAGGAGGACCAAGGTGCAACGTGGTAAGTGTTCATGTCTTTTTTAATAAACAAACTGAACACTGGAACAAAACTATAAACGATGTGAACAAAACGAAACAGTACCTTGTGGCCCAAAACACTCACACGGAAACAAACACCCACAAACTAAAAGTGACACCCAGGCTACCTAAGTATGATTCTCAATCAGGGACAACAATTGACAGCTGCCTCTGATTGAGAACCATACTAGGCCGAACTCAAAAACCAACGTAGAAAAACCAAACATAGACTGCCCACCCCAACTCACGCCCTGACCATACTAAAACAACCATAGACTGCCCACCCCAACTCACGCCCTGACCATACTAAAACAACCATAGACTGCCCACCCCAACTCACGCCCTGACCATACTAAAACAACCATAGACTGCCCACCCCAACTCACGCCCTGACCATACTAAAACAACCATAGACTGCCCACCCCAACTCACGCCCTGACCATACTAAAACAACCATAGACTGCCCACCCCAACTCACGCCCTGACCATACTAAAACAACCATAGACTGCCCACCCCAACTCACGCCCTGACCATACTAAAACAACCATAGACTGCCCACCCCAACTCACGCCCTGACCATACTAAAACAACCATAGACTGCCCACCCCAACTCACGCCCTGACAATACTAAAACAACCATAGACTGCCCACCCCAACTCACGCCCCCCTGACCATACTAAAACAACCATAGACTGCCCACCCCAACTCACGCCCTGACCATACTAAAACAACCATAGACTGCCCACCCCAACTCACGCCCTGACAATACTAAAACAACCATAGACTGCCCACCCCAACTCACGCCCCCCTGACCATACTAAAACAACCATAGACTGCCCACCCCAACTCACGCCCTGACCATACTAAAACAACCATAGACTGCCCACCCCAACTCACGCCCTGACCATACTAAAACAACCATAGACTGCCCACCCCAACTCACGCCCTGACCATACTAAAACAAAGACAAAAACAAAGGAACTAAGGTCAGAACGTGACAGCAGCCATTTCAACTTCCAACAGAGAACGAAGAAGAACAGCTGATATGAATGAAATAACCCCTCTTCTCTTCTCTGCTTCAGCGAACTATTTCAGAGTATAGAGCACAGTAGAGTAGTTCTCTGTACTCGTGAACAGAAATAGAATGCAGACCTATATTTGTGTCCAGCACCTAAATGGTAGTATGTTATAATGTCCGTGTTTGGTTAGACAGGAGACGCCCGTGTTTTCCCTCCTGGTTGAAGATGCTCTGCTATGATGCCTTCGGAATGTATTCAGACCCCTTCATTTTTTCCACATTTTGTGAAAGTATCCCCCCCCCCCCCTCAAGTACCCCCCACATTTATAAAAAATAAATATATGGAAATATCATATTTACATAAGTATTCAGACCCTTTACTCAGTACTGTGTTGAAGCAGCTTTGGCAGCGATTACAGCATCGATTCTTCTTTGGGTATGAGCTTCAAGCTTGGCACACCTGTATTTGGGGAGTTTCTCCCATTCGTTTCTGCAGATCCTCTCAAGCTCTGTCAGGTTGGATGGGGAGCATCGCTGCACAGCTATTTACAGGTCTCTGCAGAGATGTTAGATTGGGTTCAAGTCCGGGATCTATCTGGGCCACTCAAGGACATTCAGGGACTTGTCCCGATCCACTCTTGTGTTGTATTGGCTGTGTGCCTCCAGACGTGACGCTTGGCATTCTGGCCAAAGAATTCAATCTTGGTTTCATCAGACCAGAGAATCTTGTTTCTCATGGTCTGAGAGTATTTAGGTGCCTTTTGGCAAACTCCAAGAGGGCTGTCACGTGCCTTTTACTGAGGAGTGGCTTCCGTCTGGCCACTCTACCATAAAGGCCTGATTGGTGGAGTGCTGCAGAGATGGTCGTCCTTCTGGAAGGTTCTCCCATTTTCACAGAGTAACTCTAGAGCTCTGTCAGAGTGAGCATTGGGTTCTTGGTCACCTTCCTGACCAAGGCTCTTCTCCCCCGATTGCTCAGTTTGTCCCTGTGGCCAGCTCTAGGAATAGTCTTGGTGGTTCCAAACTTCTTCCATTTTGAGAATGATGCAGTCCACTGTGTTCTTTGAGACCTTCAACGCTGCAGAAATGTTTTGGTACCCTTCCCCAGATCTGTGCCTCGACACAATCCTGTCTCGGAGCTCTACAGAGAATTCCTCTGACCTCATGGCTTGGTTTTTGCTCTAACATGCACTGTCAACTATTGGACCTTATATAGACAGGTGTGTGCCTTTCCAAATCATATCCAATCAATTGAATATACCACAGGTGGACTCCAATCAAGTTGTAGAAACATCTCAAGGATGATCAATGGAAACAGGATGGACCTGAGCTCAATTTCTAAACTCATAGCAAAGGGTCTGAATACTGATGTAAATAAGGTATTTCTGTTTTTTATATACATTTGCTGAAATGTCTAAAACCCTATTTTCGCTTCATCATTATGTGGTATTGTGATGTCATTATAGGGTATTGTGATGTCATTATGGGGTATTGTTATGTCATTATGTGGTATTGTGATGTCATTATAGGGTATTGTGATGTCATTATGGGGTATTGTGATGTCATTATGGGGTATTGTGATGTCATTATGGGGTATTGTTATGTCATTATGGGGTATTGTGATGTCATTATGGGGTATTGTGATGTCATTATGGGGTATTGTGATGTCATTATGGGGTATTGTGATGTCATTATGGGGTATTGTTATGTCATTATGGGGTATTGTGATGTCATTATGGGGTATTGTGATGTCATTATGGGGCATTGTGATGTCATTATGGGGCATTGTGATGTCATTATGGGGTATTGTGATGTCATTATGGGGTATTGTTATGTCATTATGGGGTATTGTGATGTCATTATGGGGTATTGTGTGTAGATTGCTGAGGAAAATGTTTTATTTAATCCATTTCAGAATAAGGCTGTAACGTAACAAAATGTGGAAAAAGTCAAAGGGGTCTGAATAGTTTCCGAAGGCGCTGTAATATCAATTCAGAAGAGACAATCTAACATGAAATGATATATTCACTTCTCTTTGTTCTGTGACCTGACTCCTAGTGGATGTTTATGATGGAGTAGTCATTCGTTAATTAGTAGCAACAAATCAATTACATGCATTATCAAATGAAAGAGCAGATATCTCCAAACTCTCACGAGAGAGTGAAGTTATGAAATATTTAGTTCCTGAATTATTGAGAGGCAGCAAAGCAGAGAGAGGAGAGCAGCCACTCGATGTGTTAAAGGAAGAGCTCCAAGGGACAGGATGGGAACGGGAACGAGCCCAAACTGACAAGACACATTCCCCCAGCCCAATTCTCTTTGATGTGCTGTTTTAGACTCACGAGCACACACGCACCCACGCACACACACACACACACACACACACACACACACACACACACACACACACACACACACACACACACACACACACACACACACTACTGTAGATACAGTAATACTGTAGATACTGTAGTTACTGTAATACTGTAGATACTGTAATACTGTAGTTACTGTAAATACCGTAATACTGAGATACTGTAGATACTGTAATACTGTAGTTACTGTAATACTGTAGTTACTGTGGATACTGTGATGAAGTAGTTACTGTAATACTGTAGTTACTGTAGATACTGTGATGAAGTAGTTACTGTAATACTGTAGATACTGTAATACTGTAGTTACTGTAGATACTGTAATACTGTATGTACTGTAATAATGTAGTTACTGTAGATACTGTTATACTGTAGTTACTGTAGATACTGT
This sequence comes from Oncorhynchus kisutch, assembly GCF_002021735.2. Taxonomy (NCBI): domain Eukaryota; kingdom Metazoa; phylum Chordata; class Actinopteri; order Salmoniformes; family Salmonidae; genus Oncorhynchus; species Oncorhynchus kisutch. The sequence goes on from NC_034188.2 coordinate 8,014,834, forward strand.
GATACTGTAGATACTGTGATACTGTAATACTTTAGTTACTGTAGATACTGTGATACTGTAGATACAGTAATACTGTAGTTACTGTAGATACAGTAATACTGTATTTACTGTAGATACTGTGATACTGTAGTTACTGTAATACTGTAGATACTGTAATACTGTAGTTACTGTAGATACAGTAATACTGCAGTTACTGTACATACTGTGATACTGTAATACTGTGATACTGTAGATACTGTAATACTGTGATACAGTAGATACTGTAATACTGTGATACAGTAGATACTGTAATACTGTGATACAGTAGATACTGTAATACTGTAATACTATAGATACTGTAGATACTGTAATACTGTAGATACTGTAAAACTGTAGTTACTGTAAATACCGTAATACTGAGATACTGTAGATACTGTAATACTGTAGATACCCAGTACAGTAGTATAGTACAGAGGCCCAGTACAGTAGTATAGTACAAAGGCCCAGTACAGTAGTATAGTACAGAGGCCCAGTACAGTAGTATAGTACAGCCAAGTCCATATAGATGAAGCTGAAGGGTACAGCCTTATTAGAAGTGTGGACAGCGTCTGGATATGTCATTCTTCCCTCCATAGGGCACTACTTTTGACCAGGACCCGGTGTAGGGCTCTGTGGGTTATGGTGGATTGAAAAAGATGTACTTTCCACTAAGACATTTATGTTCTATTCTTCAATGGCTATATATATCATTAATTAAAAAGTCCAGAAATGGATGTACCAATCCCAGATAGTCAATTAAGTCATTAAGACTAATACATATTAGATGTCCCTTTTAAAATCTTATGAATGGCTGTCTGATCTGATGATAATATCCGGGAAGAGGAACATGAGAGGAGGAAAGTAAATAGGTTGACCACCATAATGATGATAAGGAACGAGTGTTCATGAGACCAACCTTATGCTATTTCTGCCCTACAAGCCTCCTAACACATGTTGAAATACAAAGAGTGCTTAGTTAGTTCATGGCGTTAGGTTTGCTTCCCAAATGGCCCCCTATTCTCTATGTAGTGCACTACTTTTGACCAGGGTACACATTTTAGAATAAGGCTGTAACGTAACAAAATGTGGAAAAAGTCAAGGGGTCTGAATACTGTCCGAATGCACTGTAGTGCAACATTTTTGACCAGGGTACCAGGGTACATACAGTGTAAATGTGTACCCTGGTCAAAAATGTTGCACTACAGTGCATTCGGACAGTATTCAGACCCCTTGACTTTTTCCACATTTTGTTACGTTACAGCCTTATTCTAAAATTGATTAAATAGTATAACATTTACATAAGTATTCAGACCCTTTACTCAATACTTTATTGAAGCACCTTTGGCAGCGATTACAGCCTTGAGTTTTCTTGGGTATGAAGCTACAAACTTGGCACACCTGTATTTGAGTAGTTTCTCTCATTCTTCTCTGCAGATCCTCTCAAGCTCTGTCAGGTTGGATGGGGAGTGTCGCTGCACAGCTATTTTCAAGTCTCTCCAGAGATGTTAGATCGGGTTCAAGTCTGGGCCACTCAAGAACATTCAGTGACTTGTCCCGAAGCCACTCCTGCGTTGTCTTGGCTGTGTGCAATGAGTCATTGTCCAGTCCCTGCTGCTGAAAAACATCCCCACAACATGATGCTGCCACCGCCGTGCTTCACCATAGGGATGGTGCCAGGTTTCCTCCATACGTGACACTTGGCATTCAGGCCAAAGAGTTCAATCTTGGTTTCATCAGACCAGAGAATCTTGTTTCTCATTGTCTGAGAGTCCATAAGGTGCCTTTTGTCAAACTCCAAGAGGGCTGTCATGTGCCTTTTACTGAGGAGTGGCTTCCGTCTGGTCTAGAGGTCGACCGATTATGATTTTTAAATGCCGATACCGATACCGATTATTGGAGGAGCAAAATAGCCGATACCGATTAATCGGCCAATATTCTCTGACATGCATTGTCAACTGTGGGACCTTGTATAGACAGGTGTGTGCCTGTCTATACAAACCATGTCCAATCAATTGAATTTATCACAGGTAGACTCCAATCCAAATTGTAGAATTTTTATTTTTATTTATTTGTCATAATGACAATTACAACAATACTGAATGAACACTTATTTTAACTTAATATAATACATCAATAAAATCAATTTAGCCTCAAGTAAAAAATGAAACATGTTCAATTAGGTTGAAATAATGCAAAAACAAAGTGTTGGAGAAGAAAGTAAAAGTGCAATATGTGCTATGTAAGAAAGCTAACGTTTCAGTTCCTTGCTCAGAACATGAGAACATACATAAGCTGGTGGTCCTTTTATCATGAGTCTTCAATATTCCCAGGTATGACGTTGAGAACACCTTTATTTAACCAGGTAGGCTAGTTGAGAACAAGTTCTCATTTGCAACTGCGACCTGGCCAAGATAAAGTATAGCAGTGTGAGCAGACAACACAGAGTTACACATGGAGTAAACAATTAACAAGTCAATAACACAGTAGGAAAAAAAAGGGGGAGTCTATATACATTGTGTGCAAAAGGCATGAGGTAGGCGAATAATTACAATTTTGCAGAATAACACTGGAGTGATAAATGATCAGATGGTCATGTACAGGTAGAGATATTGGTGTGCAAAAGAGCAGAAAAGTAAATAAATAAAAACAGTATGGGGATGAGGTAGGTAAAAATGGGTGGGCTATTTACCAATAGACTATGTACAGCTGCAGCGATCGGTTAGCTGCTCAGATAGCAGATGTTTGAAGTTGGCGAGGGAGATAAAGGGGGAGATAAAAGTCAGCGATTTTTGCAATTCGTTCCAGTCACAGGCAGCAGAGAACTGGAACGAAAGGCGGCCAAATGAGGTGTTGGCTTTAGGGATGATCAGTGAGATACACCTGCTGGAGCGCGTGCTACGGATGGGTGTTGCCAACGTGACCAGTGAACTGAGATAAGGCGGAGCTTTACCTAGCATGGACTTGTAGATGACCTGGAGCCAGTGGGTCTGGCGACGAATATGTAGCGAGGGCCAGCCGACTAGAGCGTACAAGTCGCAGTGGTGGGTGGTATAAGGTGATTTAGTGACAAAACGGATGGCACTGTGATAAACTGCATCCAGTTTGCTGAGCAGAGTGTTGGAAGCAATTTTCGAAGTCGAGGATCGGTAGGATAGTCAGTTTTACTAGGGTAAGTTTGGTGGCGTGAGTGAAGGAGGCTTTGTTGCGGAATAGAAAGCCGACTCTTGATTTGATTTTCGATTGGAGATGTCTACCACCGCTCAGTCAGATACTTAGATACTTGTATGCTTGTATGCTCAGTCAGATTATATGCAACGCAGGACATGCTAGATAATATCTAGTAATATCATCAACCATGTGTAGTTAACTAGTGATTATGATTGATTGTTTTTTTTACAAGATAAGTTTAATGGTAGCTAGCAAATTATCATGGTTTACTGCATTCGTGTAACACTCCTTGTGGAGTGCAATGACAGAGAGGCAGGTCGTTATTGCGTTGGACTAGATAACTGTAAGGCTGCAAGATTGGATCCCCCGAGCTGACAAGGTGAAAATCTGTCGTTCTGCCCCTGAACGAGGCAGTTAACCCACCGTTCGTTCCTAGGCTGTCATTGAAAATAAGAATTTGTTCTTAACTGACTTGCCTAGTTAAATAAAGGTATAAAAAAAATATGAAAAAATATATATATTTCTTTTAATCGGCAAATCGGCGCCCAAAAATACAGATTTCCGATTATTTGAAATCTTGAAATCGGCCATTCCGATTAATCGGTCGTCCCCTAGTCTGGTCACTCTACCATAAAGGCCTGATTGGTGGAGTGCTGCAGAGATGTTTATCCTTCTGGAAGGTTCTCCCATCTCCACAGAGGAACTCTGGAGATCTGTCAGAGTGACCATTAGGTTTTTGGTCACCTCCCTGACCAAGGCCCTTCCCCACCGATTTCTCAGTTTGGCCGGGCGTCCAGCTACATGGAGAGTCTTGGTGGTTCCAAACTTCTTCCATTTAAGAATGATGGTGGCCACTTTGTTCTTAGGGGACCTTCAATGCTGCAGAAATGTTTTGGTACCCTTCCCCAGATCTGTGCCTCGGCATAATCCTGTCTCGGAGCTCTACGGACTATTCCTTCGACCTCATGGCTTGGTTTTTTCTCTGACATGCACTGTCAACTGTGGGACCTTGTATAGACAGGTGTGTGCCTGTCTATACAAACCATGTCCAATCAATTGAATTTACCACAGGTGGACTCCAATCAAGTTGTAGAAACATCTCAAGGATTATCAATGGAAGCAGGATGCACCTGAGCTCAATTTCAAGTCTCATAGCAAAGGGTCAGAAAACGTATTTAAATAAGGTGTTTGTGTAAACAAATATATATACATTTGCAAACATTTATAAAAACCTGTTTGTTTTTGCTTTGTCATTATGGGCTATTGTGATGTCATTATGGGCTATTGTGATGTCATTATGTGGTATTGTGATGTCATTATGGGCTATTGTGATGTCATTATGTGGTATTGTGATGTCATTATTTGCTATTGTGTGTAGATTGATAAGGGGGAAAAAACATTGAATCTATTTCAGAATAAGGGTATACCGTAACAAAATGTTGAAGGTGAAGGGGTCTGAGTACTTTCTGAAGGTACTGTATATTGGGAATGGGGTGCCATTTCAGACACAACAATGGTGTGATGTTGCTCCTAAGAGCCCTTATTGGTTGTGAGTGAAGTCATAGCAGGAAGTGTGACTAGGATGTGTGAGGCTGTTTTAGCGATACAAAGTGCTTGCTGTTTGCTGGATGCTGCCTGCTGATAATGAGCTTGGTTGTGTGTATGTGGTGGCTAGTGAGCTAATCCTGGAGTTATGAACTACGCCCTTCTCACAAGCCTCAGAAACTCTCAGACTTGATAAGTTTAACTGTTAGATTTTAACAATCAGTCTATTTGTGATAGAGCAATCCTTCGTTTTATGGTGGTTTTTGATTGAGAAAATAAGCAAACAGGTTGGTTAACTAAATGTCAAACTGTTGAAGTGACCATCATCTGCACAGTAGTAGGTCTATTCTGGTTGTTGCCATGAGTCGGAAATGTATTATTCCTGCATACAAGTAGCCCCTCGAAGATTATCAAAGGTGTTGTTTAATTTACCTGCAACATCAATGCTCGGACAGTTCATTTAGTTTCTCCGCAGTTTGAGTAATGCCAGATGCCCAGTAGGAGGTTGGTAGAGGAAGTACAACAATAACAAAGAAAGGCAGGTAACTTAATTGTACATAGTGGGTACTATTCATCAAGACTGTGTACGTCCATCCCTCTACAGCTCAGCCAGTGTTCAAAATGCATTACCTCTCAACAACCATTGATCAGACTGTGACTTCCATGTGGCTCTTCTGTCTGTCTGGTGAGGCTAATCATAATGTGACAGGCTTTTTTATTTTTTCTTAGGGTTGGGGTTGGGGTTAGGGTTGGGGTTAGGGTTGGGTTTGGGGTTGGGGTTGGGGTTAGGGTTAGGGGTTGGGGTTAGGGGTGAGGTTTGGGGTTGGGGTTAGGGTTAGGGTTGGGCTTAGGGTTGGGTTTGGGGTTAGGTTTGGGGTTGGGGTTAGGTTTAGGGTTGGGGTTGGGGTTAGGGTTGGGTTTAGGGTTAGGGTTAGGGTTGGGGTTAGGTTTGGGTTTGGGGTTAGGGTTGGGGTTAGGTTTGGGGTTGGGGTTAGGGTTGGGGTTAGGGTTGGGCTTAGGTTTGGGTTTGGGGTTAGGGTTGGGGTTGGGCTTAGGGTTGGGGTTAGGGCTGGGGTTAGGGCTTAGGGTCGGGCTTAGGGTTGGGGTTAGGGCTGGGGTTAGGGCTTAGGGTCGGGCTTAGGGTTTTGGGTTAGGGTTGGGGTTAGGGTTGGGTTTGGGGTTAGGTTGGGTTTGGGGTTAGGTTAGGGTTGGGATTGGGCTTAGGTTTAGGGTTGCGGTTGGGTTTAGGGTTGGGGTTGGGTTTAGGGTTAGGGTTAGATTTAGGGTTGGGGTTAGGGTTGGGGTTAGGGTTGTTGTTGTGGTTGGGGTTAGGTTTAGGGTTGGGGTTGGGGTTAGGTTTAGGGTTGGGGTTAGGTTTAGGTTTGGGGTTAGGTTTAGGGTTGGGGTTGGGGTTAGGTTTAGGGTTGGGGTTGGGGTTGGGGTTAGGTTTAGGGTTGGGGTTAGGGTTGCTAAATGTCTGCGTTATACGCCTACCCATTCACAGTGACCAACCACCCTACTTTAGTTTTTTCCTTAAGTAACCATCTGTCTTATGTAACCACACCAAACGTAACATACTCATACTAATTTGAGTGTCCTGGGATTTACATTTACTATGTTACCTCTAGTCTATGAGACCAGGCTGCATATCTGGACAGATCATGCATGGTGAAATGTGACTGAAAGCCATTTGCTAAACATACATCCCCTTTAGTGATCGGTCATGCATCCCTTCAGAGTGAGGCACTTCAAATCAATTGATATATCGACACACAAAGTACCCTCTCTTGTTTCTCAATCACGTCACATTTTACACCATCAATGCTAACATGGTTTAGGTGAGACAAATCTAATTCACAGGCAAGCTTCTAGAACTCAGTCGTCAGGGTGATCTCATTCTAGAGCCAAGAACCAAACGGCCTTGGATGAATCTGACAAACGTTGTCTTACAGACCGCCAAAACATCTACATTTTCTTATCTCGTGGGTTGTCACAGTCCTTCCTCTGTTTGCCCTAGGGTAACCTAGCTATTCTTTTATGTGTCTAGTTTGAGCAGTGGGATGAAGATGTAGTTTTATTTATGGACGGTTGGATATTTTCTCTTGGTGCACTCCAGTTATACAGGCCTTTGGGATCAGGAAGATGCTTATGTTAAATTAAAGTGTCTTATCCTGTGATGTCTTTGGTAACTGTTGAGTTAAACACACATACAGTACAGTACAGTACACACACACACATATGGAAGAGAAGAAGAGAGAGGAAACTGTTGCTACCCCGCCGGTTGCTGACCAACCCCTTTAGAGAGAGACACGCTCACTCTGCTTCCTCTCCACAAGAGACCTCTCTCTGTGTCACACACACACACACACACACACACACACACACACACACACACACACACACACACACACACACACACACACACACACACACACACACACACACACACACACACACACACACACACACACACACACACACACGCACACACACACACTCACATACACGAGCCCTCCCAAATGTGCTGACCTCTCATGTTGCCACACCTGGTTCTATTCATAGCTGCTCCATTCAAATGTGAAGAGGACCTGTTTCCTTTGCTCACATGATTCAAGATGTAGAGGATTGAGTCTACTGATTGAGTATGCAATCCAAGGACCACACTTTGAGAGCAGTCCTTTGTAATAAAATTCATTTTTAAATGTTTTTAAAAGCTCTCTATATATAATACCTCCATATCTCTCTCTCTCTCTCTCTCTCTCTCTCTCTCTCTCTCTCAATTCAATTCAATTCAATTCAATTCAATTCAATTCAAGGGGCTTTATTGGCATGGGAAACATGTGTTAACATTGCCAAAGCAAGTGAGGTAGATAATATACAATAGTGAAATAAACAATAAAAATTAACAGTAAACATTACACATACAGATGTTTCTCTCTCTCTCTCGCTCTTTCTCTCTCTCTCTCTCTCTCTCTCTCTCTCTCTCTGTCTCTCTCTCTCTCTCTCTCTCTCTCTCTCTCTCTCTCTTTCTCTCTCTCAGCTAACAAAGCAGAAAGTCAGAATTCAGTGAATACAGGCCTATGTTGTAATACTGCATTAAAGACTCAGCAAAAAAAAGAAACATCTTCTCTGTCACGCCCTGATCTTAAAGATCCTTATTATTCTCTATGTTTGGTTAGGTCAGGGTGTGACTCGGGTGGGAAAGTCTATGTTTTATATTTCTTTGTTTTTGGCCGTGTGTGTGTGTGTGTGTCTGTGGTTCCCAATCAGAGGCAGCTGTCTATCGTTGTCTCTGATTGGGGATCATATATAAGTTGTCATTTTCCTTTTGGATTTTTTTGGATCTTGTTTTCTGTTTAGTATCTGAGCCTGACAGAACTGTGCACTTTCGTTTTTTTTGTCTTTTGTTATTTTGTTTGGTGTCGTCAATGAAAATACGATGTACGCTTACGACGCTGCGCCTTGGTCTCCTTCTACAAACGAGAGCCGTTACACTCTCACTGTCAACTGCGTTTATTTTCAGCAAATTTAACATGCGTAAATATTTTATGAACATAACAAGATTCAACAACTGAGGCATAAAATAAACATGTTCCATAGACATGTGACTAACAGAAATGGAATAATGTGTCCCTGAACAAAGGTCCTGTGCAGGTGTTGTTACACGTGGTCTGCCACTGCGAGAACAATCAGCTCTCCGTCCTGTCTCCATGTAGCTCTGTCTTAGGCGTCTCACAGTACGGACATTGCAATTTATTGGCCACATCTGCAGTCCTCTTGCCTCCTTGCAGCATGCCTAAAGCACATTCACACAGATGAGCAGGGACCCTGGGCATCTTACTTTTGGTGTTTTTGAGAGTAAGTAGAAAGGCCTCTTTAGTGTCCTAAGTTTTCATAACTGTCACCTTAATTGCCTACTGTCTGTAAGCTGTTTGTGTCTTAGCGACCGTTCCACAGGTGCATGTTCATTAATTGTTTATGGTTCATTGAACACGCATGGGAAACAGTGTTTAAACCCTCTACAAATGAAGATCTGTGAAGTTATTTGGATTTTTATGAATTATCTTTGAAAGACATGGTCCTGAAAAGTGATGTTTCTTTTTTCCCCTAATTTTTCCTAATTTTCCAAATTTTTTCCTTGACGAGGCCATCTATTTTCTTACTGCATCTCACTTAACTTCACCAAATTAAATCAAATGTTATTGATCGCATACACACATTTAGCAGATGTTAATGTCATTGTAGCGAAATGCTTGTGTTCCTATCTCCAACAGTGCAGTAGTATCTAACAATTCACAACAATACACACAAATCTAAAAGTACAAGAATGGAATTAAGAAATGTATAATATTAGGACGAGCAATGTTGGAGTGGCATTGACTAGAATACAATAGACTAGAATACATTATATACATATGAAATGAGTTAAGCAGTATATAAACATTATTAAAGTGACCAGTGATTCCATGTCTATGTACATAGGGCAGCAGCCTCTAAGGTGCAGGGTGGAGTAACTGGGTGGTAGCCGACTAGTGACAGTGACTAAGTTCAGGCAAGGGTAGTGGGTGGAGGTCGGCTAGTGATGTCTATTTAACAGTCTGATTGCCTTGAGATAGAAGCTGTTTTTCAGTCTCTTGGTTCCAGCTTTAATACACCTGTACTGACCTCGCCTTCTGGATGATAGCGGGGTAAAATGCCCATGGCTCGGGTGACTGAGGTCCTTGATGACCTTCTTGTGACACCGTGTGCATTTGATGTCCTGAAGGGCAGGCAGTGTGCTCCCGGTGATGCGTTGGGCTGACCGCACGGCCCTCTTGAGAGCCCTGCCAATGCGGACGGTGCAGTTGCAGTACCAAGCGGTGATACAGCCCGACAGGATGCTCTCAATGGTGCATCGGTAAAAGGTTGTGATGGTTTTAGGGGCCAAGCCAAATTTCTTCAGCCTCCTGAGATTGAAGAGGCGCTGTTGCTCCTTCTTCACCACACTGTCTGTGTGGGTGGACCATTTTAGATTGTCAGTGATGTGTATGATGAGGAACTGCAAGCTTTCCACCTTCTCCACTGCAGTCCTGTTGATGTGGATGGGGTCGTGCTCCCTCTGCTGTTTCCTGAAGTCCACAATCAGCTGCTTCATTTAGTTGACATTGAGGGAGAGGTTATTTTCCAGGCACCACTCCACCTGAGCCCTCACCTCCTCCCTGTATACTGTATCATCATTGTTGGTAATCAGGAGTACTACTGTTGTGTCGTCTACAAACTTGATGATTGAGTTGGAGGCGTGCGTGGCCACACAGTTGTGGGCGAACAGGGAGTACAGGAGGGGACTGAGCACGCACCTTTGTGGGGCCCCAGTGTTGAGGATCAGCGTAGTGGAGATGTCGTTTCCTACCCTCACCACCTGGAGGCGGCCCGTCAGGAACAAGGCGGGCTTCAGACCCAGGGCCTCAAGCTTAATGATGAGCTTGGAGGGTACTATGGTGTTGAATGTTGAGCTGTAGTCAATGAACATCATTCTTACATAGGTGTCTCTTGTCCTGATGGGATAGGGCAGTGTGCGGTGTGATGGTGATTTTATCATCCTTCAATCTATTGGGATGGTATGCAAATTGAAGTGGGTCTAGGGTGTCAGGTATTGTGGAGGTGATACGATCCTTAACTAGCCTCTCAAAGCACTTCTTGATGACACGCGCTACGGGGCGATAGTCATTTAGTTCAGTTACCTTTGCTTTTTTGGATACAGGAACAATGGTGGACATTTTGAAGCATGTGGGGGAAGCAGACTGGTATAGGGAGATATTGAATATGTCCGTAAACACTCCAGCCAGCTGGTCTGCGCAGGCTCTGAGGACACGGCTAGGGATGCCATCTGGGGCCGGCAGCCTTGCGAGGGTTAACATGTTTAAATGTCTTACTCACGTCGGCCACTGAGAACGAGATACATATATACAAGGCTGAGACGATAACCAAAGAAAATTGTCTGGAGATGTAATGCCGTTGGCATTTGATTGTGAGGTATTCTAGGCTGGGTGATCAAAAGGACTTAAGTTCCTGTACACTACCACAATCACACCATGAGTAGCTAATCATGAAACATACACCTCCGCTTTGCTCCTTCCAGGAGAGTTCTTTATTCCTATCTGAACGATGTACTGAGAACCCAGCTGGCTGTATGGACGAGGACAGTATATCTGGAGAGAGATGGACTGAGAACCCAGCTGGCTGTATGACAGGGACAGTATATATGGAGAGAGATGGACTGAGAACCCAGCTGGCTGTATGACAGGGACAGTATATCTGGAGAGAGATGGACTGACTGCCTGTATGGACTGTATGGACAGTATATCTGGAGAGCGATGGACTGAGAACCCAGCTGGCTGTATGGACTGGGACAGTATATCTGTAGAGAGATGGACTGAGTACCCAGCTGGCTGTATGGATGAGGACAGTATATCTGGAGACAGATGGACTGAGAACCCAGCTGGCTGTATGGACGGGGACAGTATATCTGGAGAGAGATGGACTGAGAACCCAGCTGGCTGTACGGACGGGGACAGTATATCTGTAGAGAGATGGACTGAGAACCCAGCTGGCTGTACGGACGGGGACAGTATATCTGTAGAGAGATGGACTGAGAACCCAGCTGGCTCTGTGGATGGGGACAGTATATCTGGAGGGAGCCATGATTTTGCGAAACAGTGTGTTTCAGTCCCTGATATCTCTCTGGAAGGATATCCTCACCCTGAGCTCGTCAGGCACTGATGAGGGACTGAACATTAGTGGGTAATATACTTTGAAGTGGTGGATGGTGTGCATGCCTCCTGAGTCTAACTAAATGACCACTCCCAATATCTCTTCCTCGCCGGCGGAGTCTTGGAGCAGCTTCTGGGATAAATTCAGGCTCCGTGAAAGGTGCAGTACGAACAAAGGATCATTGCAGAGAATTGTTGAGCCTTTTGGATCAGGAAGCAGAGTAGAAAAGAGAGGAGAAGGAGAAGGAGGAGAAGGAGAACGGGAGGAAGAGGAAAGGAGAGGAGGAGAAGGAGGAGGAGAAGGGGAGGAGGAGGAGGAAGAGAAAGGGAGAGGAGGAGAAGGAGAGGAGGTGGTGGAGGAGAGGAGAGAAGGATGAGAAGGGAAGGAGGAGAAGGAGAGGAGGAGGAGGAGGAGACGATGAGGAGAAGGGAAGTATGAGAATGAGAGGAGGAGGAGAAGGGAAGGAGGAGACAAGGAGGAGAAGGGAAGGAGGAGGAGTAGGAGGAGAAAGACGAGACAGAAGAGGAGATAAGGAGGTGGAGGAAGAAGAGGAGGAGGACGAGGGGAGGAGGAGGAGTGGCAGGAGGAAGGGTAGAGGAGGAGAACAGAAATTATGCGTGCATAACTTACTATTGATTGGTTGATCAAGATATCTCGTTAGAACACCCTAATTAGCTGTCCTGATTAATGAACAATGCGACCTTGCTGTACCTCCATTAAGGAAGAGAAGGTTAAGCAGCATTCTTTAACCCCACTTTAACCCCAGTACCATGTGCTACTACCTACTACTGTCGTTTACAAACATTTACTACTGTTTTACCTACTACTACCATGTACTACTGTGTTACCTACTACTACCATGTACTGTGGTGTATACTGTGCAATGTAATTTGTTATATATTGTGTTATATACTGTGTTATATACTGTGTTGTATACTGTGTTGTATACTGTGTTATATACTGTGCTATGTACTGTGTTGTATACTGTGTTTTATACTGTGTTGTATACTGTGTTATATACTGTGCTATGTACTGTGTTGTATACTGTGTTGTATACTGTGTTATATACTGTGCTATATACTGTGTTGTATACTGTGTTGTATACTGTGCTATATACTGTTTTGTATACTGTGTTATATACTGTGCTATATACTGTTTTGTATACTGTGTTATATACTGTGCTATGTACTGTGTTGTATACTGTGTTTTGTATACTGTGTTGTATACTGTGTTATATACTGTGCTATATACTGTTTTATATACTGTGCTATATACTGTGTTGTATACTGTGTTGTATACTGTGTTATATACTGTGCTATATACTGTTTTGTATACTGTGTTATATACTGTGCTATATACTGTTTTGTATACTGTGTTATATACTGTGCTATATACTTTTGTATACTGTGTTATATACTGTGCTATGTACTGTGTTGTATACTGTGTTATATACTGTGCTATATACTGTTTTGTATACTGTGTTATATACTGTGCTATATACTGTGTTGTATACTGTGTTGTATACTGTGCTATATACTGTGCTATATACTGTGTTGTATACTGTGCTATATACTGTTTTGTATACTGTGTTATATACTGTGCTATATACTGTGTTGTATACTGTGTTGTATACTGTGTTATATACTGTGCTATATACTGTGTTGTATACTGTGTTATATACTGTGCTATATACTGTGTTGTATACTGTTTTGTATACTGTGTTATATACTGTGCTATGTACTGTGTTGTATACTGTGTTGTATACTGTGTTTTGTATACTGTTTTGTATACTGTGTTATATACTGTGCTATATACTGTTATGCACTTTACAGGTCAATCACTATACATGTCTTAAGCTTGAATTTCTTTGTGTTCAGATTTAGGTCAGGATTTAATTCAAGTCGCTTTATCCCAGCCTAAATTTATCCCAGCCTAAATTTATCCCGGCCTAAATTTATCTCGGCCTAAATTTATCCCGGCCTAAATTGTTTTCTCATATCTTCTTGTTGTTACACACCTATATTTGTCAGTGTTTTTTTCTCCACATTGAACCATTTTTTGGGGGATGAATCAGTCTCACTCCCGACATATCCCTTCTGACCTTGTTCTTGGCATTGAAGGCGTATTACTAACCAATTATATTGTTAAAGTGGATGTGTTCCATTGTACCTCCAACAAAGTGGTAGCATTACATTCTTCCAACACCACTAGAACTAATAGGGTTTGTGTCTGTCAGAATTGACTAATAGCCTTGACTAACGTTTTGGAGATCGTGATGCCCCTTGTAATGGTCATTTGGGACTCAGCCATTATTTTGTTCCTCTGTGCTTTGTCAAATCCTTCAGTGAAGCCTGCTGAGCTGAGTATCCCGACTCAGGAAAAATGACCCAGATACAGACACAGGAGGCGGATAGTTCGGTTCTCAGAATATTTATTATAACAAAGGGGCAGGCAAAAGTGCAGGTTCGAGTGCAGGCAGAGATTCGTAGTCCAAGGCAGAGTCAATCAAGGACAGAATGGCAGGCAGGCTCAGGGTCAGAATGGCAGGCAGGCTCAGGGTCAGGACGGGCAGAAAGGTCTAGAAGAACTACCGAACTGTAGAAAATGGGAAACACGCTGGTAAGACCTGACAAAACCAGAAAAACTGGCAACAGACAGACAGAAAACGGCAGGTTTAAAAACACAGGGGATAATGGGGGGAGAATAGGACCTGGTGGAGGGGTGGAGACAAGCACAAGACAGGTGAAACAGATCAGGGTGGGACACTGAGTCGGCCTTCATAAGAACCCTCTGCATCTCTGAGACTCCACAGTCCACCATGACACAGGTGCCACTAAAAAGTACACTGACTTAACTAGCTGGAGTATATGAGGACAGTAGAGCACATCTCACAGCTGATCACTGTCTGGCCATAGTTCACATCATCATCATCCATCTGCAGAATTAGTTTTCTGGCCTGTATTTGAGGAGCCATCCATCGCTTGGTTGGTTTCTGAAGGTAATTGTATATTAGAGGAGATGATATAATTATAAAAAAATAAGTATAAATAAAATAAGTATTTGGTCACCTACAAACAAGCAAGATTTCTGGCTCTCACAGACCTGTAACTTATTATTTAAGAGGCTCCTCTGTCCTCCACTCGTTACCTGTATTAGTGGCACCTGTTTGAACTTGTTATCAGTATAAAAGACACCTGTCCACAACCTCAAACAGTCACACTCCAAACTCCACTATGGCCAAGACCAAAGAGCTGTCAAAGGACACCAGAAACAAAATTGTAGACGTGCACCAGGCTGGGAAGACTGAATCTGCAATAGGTAAGCAGCTTGGTTTGAAGAAATCAACTGTGGGAGCATTATTTGGAAATGGAAGATATACAAGACCACTGATAATCTCCCTCTATCTGGGGCTCCACGCAAGATCTCACACCGTGGGGTCAAAATGATCACAAGAACGGTGAGCAAAAATCCCAGAACCACACAGGGGGACCTAGTGAATGACCTGCAGAGAGCTGGGACCAAAGTAACAAAGCCTACCATCAGTAACACACTACGCCGCTAGGGACTCTAATCCTGCAGTGCCAGACGTGTCCCCCTGCTTAAACCAGTATATGTCCAGGCCCGGCTGAAGTTTGCTAGAGAGCATTTGGATGATCCAGAAGAAGATTGAGAGAATGTCATATGGTCAGATGAAGCCAAAATATAACTTTTTGGTAAAAACAAAACTCGTCGTGTTTGGAGGACAAAGAATGCTGAGTTGCATCCAACCATACCTACTGTGAAGCATGGGAGTGGAAACATCATGCTTTGGGACAGTTTTTCTGCAAAGGGACCAGGACGACTGATCCGTAAAGGAAATAATTAATGTATTGTGAGATTTTGAGTGAAAACCTCCTTCCATCAGCAAGGGCATTGAAGATGAAACGTGGCTGGGTCTTTCAGCATGACAATGATCCCAAACACACTGCCCGGGCAACGAAGGAGTGGCTTCGTAAGAATAATTTCAAGGTCCTGGAGTGGCCTAGCCAGTCTCCAGATCTCAACCCCATAGAAAATCTTTGGAGGGAGTTGAAAGTCCGTGTTGCCCAGCAACAGCCCCAAAACATCACTGCTCTAGAGGAGATCTGCATGGAGGAATGGGCCAAAATACCAGCAACAGTGTGTGAAAACCTTGTGAAGACTTACAGAAAACGTAAGTCTGACATTGCCAACAAAGGGTATATAACAAAGTATTGAGATAAACTTTTGTTATTGACCAAATTCTTATTTTCCACCATAATTTGCAAATAAATTCATTAAAAATCCTACAATGTGATTTACTGGATTTTTTTTCTTATTTTGTCTGTCATAGTTGAAGTGTACCTATGATGAAAATGGCTGGCCTCTCTCATCTTTTTAACTGGGAGAACTTGCACAATTGGTGGCTGACAAAATACTTTTTAGCCCCACTGTATATATAGATGGGGAGAGAGAGGTGATATATATATATAGATGGGGAGAGAGAGGTGATATATATATATAGATGGAGAGAGAGGTGATATATATATATAGATGGGGAGAGAGGTGATATATATATATAGATGGGGAGAGAGGTGATATATATATATAGATGGAGAGAGAGGTGATATATATATATAGATGGGGAGAGAGAGGTGATATATATATATATAGATGGAGAGAGAGGTGATATATATATATAGATGGGGAGAGAGGTGATATATATATATAGATGGGGAGAGAGAGGTGATATATATATATATAGATGGAGAGAGAGGTGATATATATATATAGATGGAGAGAGAGGTGATATATATATATAGATGGAGAGAGAGGTGATATATATATATATATAGATGGGGAGAGAGGTGATATATATATATAGATGGGGAGAGAGGTGATATATATATATAGATGGAGAGAGAGGTGATATATATATATAGATGGGGAGAGAGAGGTGATATATATATATATAGATGGAGAGAGAGGTGATATATATATATAGATGGGGAGAGAGGTGATATATATATATAGATGGGGAGAGAGAGGTGATATATATATATATAGATGGAGAGAGAGGGTGATATATATATATAGATGGAGAGAGAGGTGATATATATATACATAGATGGAGAGAGAGGTGATATATATATATATATAGATGGGGAGAGAGGTGATATATATATATAGATGGGGAGAGAGGTGATATATATATATAGATGGGGAGAGAGGTGATATATATATATAGATGGAGAGAGAGGTGATATATATATATAGATGGGGAGAGAGAGGTGATATATATATATATAGATGGAGAGAGAGGTGATATATATATATAGATGGGGAGAGAGGTGATATATATATATAGATGGGGAGAGAGAGGTGATATATATATATATAGATGGAGAGAGAGGTGATATATATATATAGATGGAGAGAGAGGTGATATATATATATAGATGGAGAGAGAGGTGATATATATATATATATAGATGGGGAGAGAGGTGATATATATATATAGATGGGGAGAGAGGTGATATATATATATAGATGGAGAGAGAGGTGATATATATATATAGATGGGGAGAGAGAGGTGATATATATATATATAGATGGAGAGAGAGGTGATATATATATATAGATGGGGAGAGAGGTGATATATATATATAGATGGGGAGAGAGAGGTGATATATATATATATAGATGGAGAGAGAGGTGATATATATATATAGATGGAGAGAGAGGTGATATATATATACATAGATGGAGAGAGAGGTGATATATATATATATATAGATGGGGAGAGAGGTGATATATATATATAGATGGGAGAGAGGTGATATATATATATAGATGGAGAGAGAGGTGATATATATATATAGATGGAGAGAGAGGTGATATATATATATAGATGGAGAGAGAGGTGATATATATATATAGATGGAGAGAGAGGTGATATTATATATATATAGATGGGGAGAGAGGTGATATATATATATAGATGGGGAGAGAGAGGTAATATATATATATATAGATGGAGAGAGAGGTGATATATATATATATAGATGGGGAGAGAGAGGTGATATATATATATATAGATGGAGAGAGAGAGGTGAATATATATATAGATGGGGAGAGAGAGGTGATATATATATATATAGATGGGGAGAGAGAGGTGATATATATATATATAGATGGGGAGAGAGGGAGAGAGAGGTGATATATATATATATATAGATGGGGAGAGAGGTGATATATATATATATAGAGATGGGGAGAGAGGTGATATATATATATAGATGGGGAGAGAGGTGATATATATATATAGATGGGGAGAGAGGTGATATATATATATAGATGGAGGAGAGGTGATATATATATATATAGATGGGGAGAGAGGTGATATATATATATAGATGGGGAGAGAGGTGGATATTATATATATAGAGGGGAGAGAGGTGATATATATATATATTTTTTTTTTTTTTTTTTTTTTTAATATTATATAATAGGATGGGGAGAGAGAGGTTGATATATATATATAGATGGGGAGAGAAAGAAGGTGATTATATATATAAGATGGGGAGAGAGCGGTGATATATATATATAGATGGGGAAGGGAGGTGATATAATATTACTAGATGGGGGAGAGAGGTGATATATATATATAGATGGGGAGAGATGGGGAGAGAGGTGATATATATATATAGATGGGGAGAGAGAGAGAGGTGATATATATATATAGATGGGGAGAGAGGTGATATATATATAGAGGGGGGAGAGGGAGAGAGAGGTGATATATATATATAGATGGAGAGAGAGGTGATATATATATATAATGGAGAGAGAGGTGATATATATATATAGATGGGGAGAGAGGGAGAGAGAGGTGAGATATATATATATAGATGGGGAGAGAGGGAGAGAGAGGTGAATATATATATATAGCTGGAGAGAGAGGGAGAGAGAGGTGATATATATATATAGATGGAGAGAGAGAGGTGATATATATATATATATAGATGGGGAGAGAGAGGTGATATATATATATAGATGGGGAGAGAGAGGTGATATATATATATAGATGGGGAGAGAGGTGATATATATATATATATAGATGGGGAGAGAGAGGTGATATATATATATATAGATGGGGAGAGAGGGAGAGAGAGGTGATATATATATATATAGATGGAGAGAGAGGTGATATATATATATATATAGATGGGGAGAGAGAGGTGATATATATATATAGATGGGGAGAGAGAGGTGATATATATATATATATAGATGGGGAGAGAGAGGTGATATATATATATAGATGGGGAGAGAGAGGTGATTATATATATATAGATGGGGAGAGAGGTGATATATAATATAGATGGAGAGAGAGGTGATATATATATATATATAGATGGGGAGAGAGGTGATATATATATATAGATGGGGAGAGAGAGGTGATATATAATATTATAGATGGGGAGAGAGGTGATATATAGATATAGATGGGGAGAGAGAGGTGATATATATTATATAGATGGGGAGAGAGGTGATATATATATATAGATGGGGAGAGAGAGGTGATATATATATATATAGATGGAGAGAGAGGTGATATATATATATATAGATGGAGAGAGAGGTGATATATATATATATATAGATGGGAGAGAGGTGATATATATATATATAGATGGGAGAGAGGAGAGAGAGAGGTGATATATATATATATATAGATGGGGAGAGAGGGAGAGAGAGGTGATATATATATATAGATGGGGAGAGAGGTGAATATATATATATATAGATGGGGAGAGAGAGGTAATATATATATATATAATGGGGAGAGAGGGAGAGAGAGGTGATATATAATATATAGATGGGGAGAGAGGTGATATATATATATAGATTGGGAGAGAGAGGTGATATATATATATAGATGGGGAGAGAGAGGTGATATATATATATAGATGGGAGAGAGAGGTGATATATATATATAGATGGGGAGAGAGAGGTGATATATATATATAGATGGGAGAGAGAGGTGATATATATATATATATAGAATGGGGAGAGAGGTGATATATATATATAGAGGGGAGAGAAGGTGATATATATATATAGATGGGGGAGAGAGGGAGAGAGAGGTGATATATATATATAGATGGAGAGAGAGGGAGAGAGAGGTGATATATATATATAGATGGGGAGAGAGGGAGAGAGAGGTATATATATATATAGATGGGGAGAGAGGTGATATATATATATAGATGGGGAGAGAGGGAGAGAGAGGTGATATATATATATAGATGGGAGAGAGGGAGAGAGAGGTGATATATATATATAGATGGGGAGAGGAGGTAATATATATATATAGATGAGAGAGAGGGAGAGAGAGGTGATATATATATATTAGATGGGGAGAGAGGTGATATATATATATAGATGGGGAGAGAGGTGATATATATATATAGATGGGAGAGAGGTGATATATATTATAGATGGAGAGAGAGGTGATATATATATATAGATGGGGAGAGAGGTGATATATATATATAGATGGGGAGAGAGTGATATATATATATAGATGGGGAGAGAGGTGATATATATATATAGATGGAGAGAGAGGTGATATATATATATATAGATGGGGCGAGAGGTGATATATATATATAGATGGAGAGAGAGGTGATATATATATATAGAGGGAGAGAGAGGTGATATATAATATAGATGGGGAGAGAGGTGATATATATATATAGATGGAGAGAGAGGTGATATATATATATAGATGGGGAGAGAGAGGTGATATATATATATAGATGGGAGAGAGAGGGAGAGAGAGGTGATATATATATATAGATGGGGAGAGAGAGGTGATATATATATATAGATGGGGAGAGAGGGAGAGAGAGGTGATATATATATATAGATGGGGAGAGAGAGGTGATATATATATCTATATATATAGATGGGGAGAGAGGTGATATATATATATATAGATGGAGAGAGAGGGAGAGAGAGGTGATATATATATATAGATGGGGAGAGAGGGAGAGAGAGGTGATATATATATATAGATGGAGAGAGAGGTGATATATATATATAGATGGGGAGAGAGGGAGAGAGAGGTGATATATATATATAGATGGAGAGAGAGGTGATATATATATATAGATGGAGAGAGAGGTGATATATATATATAGATGGGGAGAGAGGTGATATATATATATAGATGGGGAGAGAGGTGATATATATATATAGATGGAGAGAGAGGTGATATATATATATAGATGGAGAGAGAGGTGATATATATATATAGATGGGGAGAGAGAGGTAATATATATATATAGATGGAGAGAGAGGGAGAGAGAGGTGATATATATATATAGATGGGGAGAGAGAGGTAATATATATATATAGATGGAGAGAGAGGGAGAGAGAGGTGATATATATATATATAGATGGGGAGAGAGGGAGAGAGAGGTGATATATATATATAGATGGGGAGAGAGAGGTGATATATATATATATATAGATGGGGAGAGAGGTGATATATATATATAGATGGGGAGAGAGGTGATATATATATATAGATGGGGAGAGAGGGGAGAGAGAGGTGATATATATATATAGATGGGGAGAGAGGTGATATATATATATAGATGGGGAGAGAGGGAGAGAGAGGTGATATATATATAGATGGGGAGAGAGGTGATATATATATATAGATGGGGAGAGAGGGAGAGAGAGGTGATATATATATATAGATGGGGAGAGAGGTGATATATATATATAGATGGGGAGAGAGGGAGAGAGAGGTGATATATATATAGATGGGGAGAGAGAGGTGATATATATATATAGATGGGGGGAGAGAGGTGATATATATATATAGATGGGGAGAGAGAGGTAATATATATATATATATATATAGATGGAGAGAGAGGTGATATATATATATAGATGGAGAGAGAGGGAGAGAGAGGTGATATATATATATAGATGGAGAGAGAGGGAGAGAGAGGTGATATATATATATAGATGGGGAGAGAGAGGTGATATATATATATAGATGGGGAGAGAGGGAGAGAGAGGTGATATATATATATAGATGGAGAGAGAGGGGGAGAGAGGTGATATATATATATAGATGGGGAGAGAGAGGTGATATATATATATAGATGGAGAGAGAGGGGGAGAGAGGTGATATATATATATAGATGGGGAGAGAGAGGTAATATATATATATATATATAGATGGAGAGAGAGGTGATATATATATATAGATGGAGAGAGAGGGAGAGAGAGGTGATATATATATATAGATGGAGAGAGAGGGAGAGAGAGGTGATATATATATATAGATGGGGAGAGAGAGGTGATATATCTATATAGATGGGGGAGAGAGGGAGAGAGAGGTGATATATATATATAGATGGAGAGAGGGGGAGAGAGGTGATATATATATATAGATGGGGAGAGAGAGGTGATATATATAATATAGATGGAGAGAGAGGGAGAAGGGTGATATATATATATAGATGGGAGAGAGGGAGAGAGAGGTGATATATTATAATAGATGGGGAGAGAGAGGTAATATATATATATATATATATAGATGGAGAGAGAGAGGTGATATATATATAGATGGGGAGAGAGAGGTGATATATATATATAGATGGGGAGAGAGAGGTGATATATATATATAGATGGGGAGAGAGGGAGAGAGAGGTGATATATATATATAGATGGGGAGAGAGGTGATATATATATATAGATGGAGAGAGAGGGAGAGAGAGGTGATATATATATATAGATGGGGAGAGAGAGGTGATATATATATAGATGGAGAGAGAGGGAGAGAGAGGTGATATATATATATAGATGGGGAGAGAGGGAGAGAGAGGTGATATATATATAGATGGGGGGAGAGGGGAGAGAGAGGTGAATATATATATATTAGATGGGGAGAGAGGTGATATATATATTTAGATGGAGAGAGAGGGAGAGAGAGGTGATATATATATATATATAGATGGGGAGAGAGGGAGAGAGAGGTGATATATATATATAGATGGGGAGAGAGGGAGAGAGAGGTGATATATATATATAGATGGGGAGAGAGGGAGAGAGAGGTGATATATATATATATGATGGGGGAGAGGGAGAGAGAGGTGATATATATATATAGATGGGGAGAGAGGGAGAGAGAGGTGATATATATATATAGATGGGGAGAGAGGGAGAGAGAGGTGATATATATATATAGATGGGGAGAGAGGGAGAGAGAGGTGATATATATATATATATAGAGGGAGACAGGGAGAGAGAGGTGATATATATATATAGATGGGGAGAGAGGTGATATATATATATATATAGATGGGGAGAGAGGTGATATATATATATATATAGATGGGGAGAGAGGTGATATATATATATAGATGGGGAGAGAGGGAGAGAGAGGTGATATATATATATAGATGGGGAGAGAGAGGTGATATATATATATAGATGGGGAGAGGGAGAGAGAGGTGATATATATATATAGATGGGGAGAGAGGTGATATATATATATAGATGGGGAGAGAGGTGATATATATATATAGATGGGGAGAGAGGGAGAGAGAGGTGATATATATATATAGATGGGGAGAGAGAGGTGATATATATATATAGATGGGGAGAGAGGTGATATATATATAGATGGGGAGAGAGAGGTGATATATATATATAGATGGGGAGAGAGGGAGAGAGAGGTGATATATATATATAGATGGAGAGAGAGGTGATATATATATATAGATGGGGAGAGAGGGAGAGAGAGGTGATATATATATATAGATGGAGAGAGGGGGAGAGAGAGGTGATATATATATATAGATGGGGAGAGAGGGAGAGAGAGGTGATTATATATATATAGATGGGAGGAGGAGGGAGAGAGAGGTGATATATATATATAATAGATGGGGAGGAGGTTGATATATATATTAGATGGAGAGAGAGGGAGAGAGAGGTGATATATATATATATAGATGGGGAGAGAGGGAGAGAGAGGTGATATATATATATAGATGGGGAGAGAGGGAGAGAGAGGTGATATATATATATAGATGGGGAGAGAGGGAGAGAGAGGTGATATATATATATAGATGGGGAGAGAGGGAGAGAGAGAGGTGATATATATATAATGGATGGGAGAGAGGGAGAGAGAGGTGATATATATATATAGATGGGGAGAGAGGGAGAGAGAGGTGATATAATATATAGATGGGAGAGAGGGAGAGAGAGGTGATATAATATATTAATAGAGGGAGACAGGGAGAGAGAGGTGATATATATATATAGATGGGGAGAGAGGTGATATATATATATATAGATGGGGAGAGAGGTGATATATATATATATATAGATGGGGAGAGAGGTGATATATATATATAGATGGGGAGAGAGGGAGAGAGAGGTGATATATATATATAGATGGGGAGAGAGAGTGATATATATATATAGATGGGGAGAGAGGGAGAGAGAAGGTGATATATATATATAGATGGGGAGAGAGGTGATATATATATATAGATGGGAGAGAGGTGATATAATATATATAGATGGGGAGAGAGGGAGAGAGAGGTGATATATATATATAGATGGGGAGAGAGAGGTGATATATATATATAGATGGGGAGAGAGGTGATATATATATATAGATGGGGAGAGAGGAGGTGAATATAATATATAGTATGGGAGAGAGGGGAGAGAGAGGTGATATATATATATAGATGGAGAGAGAGGTGATAATATATATATAGATGGGGAGAGAGGGAGAGAGAGGTGATATATATATATAGATGGAGAAGAGAGGATATTATATATATAGATGGAGAGAGAGGTGAATATATATATAAGATGGGGAGAGAGGGGATATATATAATATAGATGGAGAGAGGTGATATATATATGATGGGGAGAGAGGTGATATATATATATAGATGGAGAGAGAGGTGATAATATATATATAGATGGGAGAGAGAGGTGAATATATTATAGATGGGGAGAGAGGGAGAGAGAGGTGATAATATATATATATAGATGGGAGAGAGAGGGAGAGAAGAGAGTGATATATATATATAGATGGGGAGAGAGAGGTGATATATATATAGATGGGAGAGAGGTGATATATATATATAGATGGGGAGAGAGGTGATATATATATATAGATGGGGAGAGAGGTGATATATGTATATATAGATGGGGAGAGAGGTGATATATATATATAGATGGGGAGAGAGGTGATATATATATATAGATGGGGAGAGAGGTGATTATATATATAGATGGGGAAGAGGGAGAGAGAGGTGATATATATAATATAGATGGGGAGAGGTGATGATATATATATATAGATGGGAGAGAGGGAGAGAGAGGTGATATATATATAGATGGGGAGAGAGGTGATATATATATATAGATGGGGAGAGAGAGGTGATATATATATATAGATGGGGAGAGAGGTGATATATATATATAGATGGGGTAGAGAGGGAGAGAGAGGTGATATATATATAGATGGGGAGAGAGGTGATATATATATATAGATGGGGGAGAGAGGTGATATATATATATAGATGGGAGAGAGAGGTAATATATATATATATATATATATAGATGGAGAGAGAGGTGATATATATATATAGATGGAGAGAGAGGGGAGAGAGAGGTGATATATATATAGATGGGAGAGAGAGGTGATATATATATATAGATGGGAGAGAGGAGAGAAGGTTGATATATATATATAGATGGGGAGAGAGGGGGAGAGCGGTGATATATATATATAGATGGGAGAGAGAGAGGTGATATATATATATAGATGGGGGAGAGAGGTGATATATATATATAGATGGAGAGAGAGGGAGAGAGAGGGTGATTATATATATATAGATGGAGAGAGAGGAGGAGAGAGTGATATATATATATAGATGGGGAGAGAGGAGGTGATATATATATATAGATGGAGAGAGAGGGAGAGAGAGGTGATTATATATATATATTGGGAGAGAGGGGAGAGAGAGTTGATATATATATATAGATGGGGAGAGAGAGGTAATATATATATATATATATATAGATGGAGAGAGAGTGGTGATATATATATATAGATGGGGAGAGAGAGGTGATATATATATATAGATGGGGAGAGAGGGAGAGAGAGGTGATATATATATATATAGATGGGGAGAGAGGTGATATATTATATATAGATGGAGAGAGAGGGAGAGAGAGGTGATATATATATATAGATGGGGGAGATAGGTGATATATATATATAGATTGGGAGAGAGGGAGAGAGAGGTTGATATATATATATAGATGGTGAGAGAGAGTGATATATATATAAGATGGTGGAGAGAGAGGTGATATTTATATATATTGGAGAGAGGGAGAGCGAGGTGATATATATATATATGTATGGGGAGAGAGGGAGAGAGAGGTGATAATATATATATATGGGGAGATAGGGATAGAGAGGTGATATATATATATAGATGGGGAGAGAGGGAGAGAGAGGTGATATATATATATAGATGGGGAGAGAGGGAGAGAGAGGTGATATATATATATAGATGGGGAGAGAGGGAGAGAGAGGTGATATATATATATATATATAGAGGGAGACAGGGAGAGAGAGGTGATATATATATATAGATGGGGAGAGAGGTGATATATATATATAGATGGGGAGAGAGGGAGAGAGAGGTGATATATATATATATAGAGGGAGACAGGGAGAGAGAGGTGATATATATATATATAGATGGGGAGAGAGGTGATATATATATATATAGATGGGGAGAGAGGTGATATATATATATAGATGGGGAGAGAGGTGATATATATATATAGNATATATATATTAGATGGGGAGAGAGGGGGAGAAGAGCGTGATATATATATATATATAGATGGGGAGAGAGGGATGGAGAGTAGGCGATATATATAGATATATAGATGGGGAGAGAGGGAGGAGGAGAGAGAGGTGATATATATATATAGATGGGGAGAGAGGTGATATATATATATATATAGATGGGGAGAGAGGGAGAGAGAGGTGATATATATATATAGATGGGGAGAGAGGTGATATATATATATAGATGGGGAGAGAGAGGTGATATATATATATAGATGGGGAGAGAGGTGATATATATATATAGATGGGGAGAGAGGTGATATATATATATAGATGGGGAGAGAGGGAGAGAGAGGTGATATATATATATAGATGGGGAGAGAGAGGTGATATATATATATAGATGGGGAGAGAGAGGTGATATATATATATAGATGGGGAGAGAGAGGTGATATATATATATAGATGGGGAGAGAGAGGTGATATATATATATATATAGATGGGGAGAGAGGTGATATATATATATAGATGGGGAGAGAGAGGTGATATATATATGATAGAGGGGAGAGAGAGTGATATATATATTATAGATGGGGAGAGAGGTGATATATATATATATATAGAGGGGAGGAGAGGAGATGATATATATATAGATGGGGAGAGAGGTGATATATATATATAGATGGGGAGAGAGAGGGTGATATATATATAGATGGGGGAGCGGTAAATATATAGATATAGATGGAGGAGAAGGGTGATAGATATATAGATGGGAGAGAGAGGTGCGTATATTAATAGATGAGAGAGGAGGTGATATCATATATATAGGGATGAGAGAGAGAGAGGTGATATATATATATAGATGGAGAGACCCGAGGTGATATCTATAATAGATGGAGAAGAGGGAGAGAGAGTGGTGACTATATATATATAGATGGGGGAGGAGAGAGGGAGAGAGAGGTGATATATATATAGATGGGGAGAAGAGAGGGACGAGAGAGGTGATATATCTTTATATCGATGATGGAGAGGTGAGAGTTTGATATATATATATAGATGGGGAGAGAGGGAGAGAGAGGTGATATATATATATATAGATGGAGAGAGAGGTGATATATATATATAGATGGGGAGAGAGGGTGATATATATATATAGATGGGGAGAGAGGGAGAGAGAGGTGATATATATATATATAGATGGAGAGAGAGGTGATATATATATATAGATGGGGAGAGAGGTGATATATATATATATAGATGGAGAGAGAGGTGATATATATATAGATGGGGAGAGAGGTGATATATATATATAGATGGGGAGAGAGGGAGAGAGGTGATATATATATATAGATGGAGAGAGAGGGAGAGAGAGTTGATATATATATATATAGATGGGGAGAGAGGTGACATATATATATATAGATGGGGAGAGAGAGGTGATATATATATATAGAGGGAGAGAGAGGATATATATATATAGATGGGGAGAGAGGGAGAGAGAGGTGATATATATAGATATATATATATATATATATATATAGATGGGGAGAGAGAGGTGACATATATATATAGAGGGAGAGAGAGGTGTTCAGACCTGCTGATTGTCTGTAGTGTCGGAGAGGCAGGAACAGAGGCTCTCTGAACAGCAGGTGTGCAGCAAGCTAGCAGTTTATTGATTGTCGGTGTTCAGTGTAGACTGACTTTGGACTCTAATCTTACATATGCTCTTATCTCCCCTCTCTCTCTCATCTCAACTTAAAGGCTTTATTGGCATGGGAAACATACAGTCGAAGAAGGAAGTTTACATACACTTAGGTTGGAGTCATTAAAACTCGTTTTTCAACCACTCCACAAATTTCTTGTTAACAAACTATAGTTTTGGCAAGTCTGTTAGGACATCTACTTTGTGCATGACACAAGTAATTTTTCCAACAATTGTTTACAGACAGATTATTTCACTTATAATTCACTGTATCACAATTCCAGTGGGTCAGAAGTTTACATACACTAAGTTGACTGCCTTTAAACAGCTTGCAAAATTCCAGAAAATTATGTCATGGCTTTAGAAGCTTCTGATAGGCTACGTTACATTATTTGAGTCAATTGGAGGTGTACCTGTGGATGTATTTCAAGGCCTACCTTCAAACTCAGTGCCTCTTTGTTTGACATCATGGCCAAAAATTGTAGACCTCCACAAGTCTCGCTCATCCTTGGGAGCAACTTCCGAAGGCCTGAAGGTACCACGTTCATCTGTACAAACAATGGTATGCAAGTATAAACACCATGGGACCACGCAGCCGTCATGCCGCTGAGGAAGGAGACACCTTCTGTCTCCTAGAGATGAAAAGTACTTTGGTGAGAAAAGTGCAAATCAATCCCAGAACAACAGCAAAGGACCTTGTGAAGATGCTGGAGGAAACAAGTACAAAAGTATCTATATCCACAGTAAAACAAGTCCTATATCGACATAACTTGAAAGGCCGCTCAGCAAGGAAGAAGCCACTGCTCCTAAACCAATGGCAAGGGCCCCAAGCATACTTCCAAAGTTGTGGCAAAATGGCTTAATGACAACAAAGTCAAGGTATTGGAGTGGCATCACAAAGCCCTGACCTCAATCCCATAGAAAATTTGAGGGCAGAACTGGAAAAGCGTGTGCGAGCAAGGAGGCCTTACAAAACTGACTCAGTTACACCAGCTCTGTCAGGAGGAATGAGCCAAAATTCACCCAACTTATTGTGGGAAGCTTGTGGAAGGCTACCTGAAACGTTTGACCCAAATTAAACCATTTAAAGGCAATGCTACCAAATACTAATTGAGTGTATATAAACTTGTGACCCACTGGGAATGTGATGAAAGAAATAAAAGCTGAAATAAATAATTCTCTACTATTATTCTGACATTTCACACTCTTAAAATCAAGTGGTTGTAACGGCTGTTGGTGGTGGAAGAAGGTGAGGACCAATGCGCAGCGTGGTAAGTAATGTAATAGAACACTGAACAAAGTGACGGAACGAAACCGAAACAGTTCTGTATGGTGCAGATACAAACACACAACAGAAAACAATCACCCACGAAACACAGCTGGGAAAAGGCTATCTAAGTATGATTCTCAATCAGAGACAACTAACGACGCCTGCCTCTGATTGAGAACCATACCAGGCCAAACACAAAACACAACATAGAAAAACGAACATAGACATACCACCCCAACTCACGCCCTGACCAACCTAAAACAAAGACATAACAACAGAACTAAGGTCAGAACGTGACAGTGGTGATCCTAACTGACCAGAGATGGAATTTTTACTATTTTATTTATTTTATTTATTTTACCTTTATTTAACCAGGTAGGCAAGTTGAGAACAAGTTCTCATTTACAATTGCGACCTGGCCAAGATAAAGCAAAGCAGTTCGACAGATAAAACGACACAGAGTTACACATGGAGTAAAAACAAACATACAGTCAATAATGCAGTATAAACAAGTCTATATACAATGTGAGCAAATGAGGTGAGAAGGGAGGTAAAGGCAAAAAAGGCCAAGATGGCAAAGTAAATACAATATAGCAAGTAAAATACTGGAATGGTAGTTTTGCAATGGAAGAATGTGCAAAGTAGAAATAAAAAAATAATGGGGTGCAAAGGAGCAAAATAAATAAATAAATAAAAATTAAATACAGTTGGGAAAGAGGTAGTTGTTTGGGCTAAATTATAGGTGGGCTATGTACAGGTGCAGTAATCTGTGAGCTGCTCTGACAGTTGGTGCTTAAAGCTAGTGAGGGAGATAAGTGTTTCCAGTTTCAGAGATTTTTGTAGTTCGTTCCAGTCATTGGCAGCAGAGAACTGGAAGGAGAGGCGGCCAAAGAAAGAATTGGTTTTGGGGGTGACTAGAGAGATATACCTGCTGGAGCGTGTGCTACAGGTGGGAGATGCTATGGTGACCAGCGAGCTGAGATAAGGGGGGACTTTACCTAGCAGTGTCTTGTAGATGACATGGAGCCAGTGGGTTTGGCGACGAGTATGAAGCGAGGGCCAGCCAACGAGAGCATACAGGTCGCAATGGTGGGTAGTATATGGGGCTTTGGTGATAAAACGGATTGCACTGTGATAGACTGCATCCAATTTGTTGAGTAGGGTATTGGAGGCTATTTTGTAAATGACATCGCCAAAGTCGAGGATTGGTAGGATGGTCAGTTTTACAAGGGTATGTTTGGCAGCATGAGTGAAGGATGCTTTGTTGCGAAATAGGAAGCCAATTCTAGATTTAACTTTGGATTGGAGATGTTTGATATGGGTCTGGAAGGAGAGTTTACAATCTAACCAGACACCTAAGTATTTGTAGTTGTCCACGTATTCTAAGTCAGAGCCGTCCAGAGTAGTGATGTTGGACAGGCGGGTAGGTGCAGGCAGCGATCGGTTGAAGAGCATGCATTTAGTTTTACTTGCATTCAAGAGCAATTGGAGGCCACGGAAGGAGAGTTGTATGGCATTGAAGCTTGCCTGGAGGGTTGTTAACACAGTGTCCAGAGAAGGGCCGGAAGTATACAGAATGGTGTCGTCTGCGTAGAGGTGGATCAGGGACTCACCAGCAGCAAGAGCGACCTCATTGATGTATACAGGTGTTCAGATGATTAAATGTCAGGAATTGTGAAAAACTGAGTTGAAATATACTTGGCTAAGGTGTATGTAAACTTCCCACTTCAACTGTATGTTTACATTGCCAAAGAAAGTGAAGTAGATAATTTATTTTTGTATTTTTTTTATTTTTATTTCACCTTTATTTAACCAGGTAGGCTAGTTGAGAACACCTTTATTTAACCAGGTAGGCTAGTTGAGAACACCTTTATTTAACCAGGTAGGCTAGTTGAGAACAAGTTCTCATTTGCAACTGCGACCTGGCCAAGATAAAGCATAGCAGTGTGAGCATACAACAAAGAGTTACACATGGAGTAAACAATTAACAAGTCAATAACACAGTAGAAAACAAAGGGGGGGGGTCTATATACAATGTGTGCAAAAGGCATGAGGAGGTAGGCAATTAATTACAATTTTGCAGATTAACACTGGAGTGATAAAAGATCAGATGGTCATGTACAGGTAGAGATATTGGTGTGCAGAAGAGCAGAAAAGTAAATAAATAAAAACAGTATGGGGATGAGGTAGGTGAAAAGGGTGGGCTATTTACCAATAGACTATGTACAGCTGCAGCGATCGGTTAGCTGCTCAGATAGCTGATGTTTGAAGTTGGTGAGGGAGATAAAAGTCTCCAACTTCAGCGATTTTTGCAATTCGTTCCAGTCACAGGCAGCAGAGTACTGGAACGAAAGGCGGCCAAATGAGGTGTTGGCTTTAGGGATGATCAGTGAGATACACCTGCTGGAGCGCGTGCTACGGATGGGTGTTGCCATCGTGACCAGTGAGCTGAGATAAGGCGGAGCTTTACCTAGCATAGACTTGTAGATGACCTGGAGCCAGTGGGTCTGGCGACGAATATGTAGCGAGGGCCAGCCGACTAGAGCATACAAGTCGCAGTGGTGGGTGGTATAAGGTGCTTTAGTGACAAAACGGATGGCACTGTGATAGACTGCATCCAGTTTGCTGAGTAGAGTGTTGGAAGCCATTTTGTAGATGACATCGCCGAAGTCGAGGATCGGTAGGATAGTCAGTTTTACTAGGGTAAGCTTGGCGGCTTGAGTGAAGGAGGCTTTGTTGCGGAATAGAAAGCCGACTCTTGATTTGATTTTCGATTGGAGATGTTTGATATGAGTCTGGAAGGAGAGTTTGCAGTCTAGCCAGACACCTAGGTACTTATAGACGTCCACATATTCTAGGTCGGAACCATCCAGGGTGGTGATGCTAGTCGGGCATGCAGGTGCAGGCAGCGACCGGTTGAAAAGCATGCATTTGGTTTTACTAGCGTTTAAGAGCAGTTGGAGGCCACGGAAGGAGTGTTGTATGGCATTGAAGCTTGTTTGGAGGTTAGATAGCACAGTGTCCAAAGACGGGCCGAAAGTATATAGAATGGTGTCGTCTGCGTAGAGGTGGATCAGGGAATCGCCCGCAGCAAGAGCAACATCATTGATATACACAGAGAAAAGAGTCGGCCCGAGAATTGAACCCTGTGGCACCCCCATAGAGACTGCCAGAGGACCGGACAGCATGCCCTCCGATTTGACACACTGAACTCTGTCTGCAAAGTAATTGGTGAACCAGGCAAGGCAGTCATCCGAAAAACCGAGGCTACTGAGTCTGCCGATAAGAATATGGTGATTGACAGAGTCGAAAGCCTTGGCAAGGTCGATGAAGACGGCTGCACAGTACTGTCTTTTATCGATGGCGGTTATGATGTCGTTTAGTACCTTGAGTGTGGCTGAGGTGCACCCATGACCGGCTCGGAAACCAGATTGCACAGCGGAGAAGGTACGGTGGGATTCGAGATGGTCAGTGACCTGTTTGTTGACTTGGCTTTCGAAGACCTTAGATAGGCAGGGCAGGATGGATATAGGTCTGTAACAGTTTGGGTCCAGGGTGTCTCCCCCTTTGAAGAGGCTGAGTCACTGGCTTGCTGGGGCTCTCTCATGCTGTCCCTGGAGGGGGTGCGTCACCTGAGTGGGTTGATTCACTGTTGTGGTCATCCTGTCTGGGTTGGCGCCCCCCCCCCCTTGGGTTGTGCCGTGGCGGAGATCTTTGTGGGCTATACTCAGCCTTGTCTCAGGATGGTAAGTTGGTGGTTGAAGATATCCCTCTAGTGGTGTGGGGGCTGTGCTTTGGCAAAGTGGGTGGGGTTATATCCTTCCTGTTTGGCCCTGTCCGGGGGTGTCCTCGGATGGGGCCACAGTGTCTCCTGACCCCTCCTGTCTCAGCCTCCAGTATTTATGCTGCAGTAGTTTGTGTCGGGGGGCTGGGGTCAGTTTGTTATATCTGGAGTACTTCTCCTGTCCTATTCGGTGTCCTGTGTGAATCTAAGTGTGCGTTCTCTAATTCTCTCCTTCTCTCTTTCTTTCTCTCTCTCGGAGGACCTGAGCCCTAGGACCATGCCCCAGGACTACCTGACATGATGACTCCTTGCTGTCCCCAGTCCACCTGGCCATGCTGCTGTTCCAGTTTCAACTGACCTGAGCCCTAGGACCATGCCCCAGGACTACCTGACATGATGACTCCTTGCTGTCCCCAGTCTACCTGGCCATGCTGCTGCTCCAGTTTCAACTTCCACCTGACTGTGCTGCTGCTCTAGTTTCAACTGTTCTGCCTTATTATTATTCGACCATGCTGGTCATTTATGAACATTGAACATCTTGACCATGTTCTGTTATAATCTCCACCCGGCACAGCCAGAAGAGGACTGGCCACCCCACATAGCCTGGTTCCTCTCTAGGTTTCTTCCTAGGTATTGGCCTTTCTAGGGAGTTTTTCCTAGCCACTGTGCTTCTCCACCTGCATTGCTTGCTGTTTGGGGTTTTAGGCTGGGTTTCTGTACAGCACTTTGAGATATCAGCTGATGTACGAAGGGCTATATAAATAAATTTGATTTGATTTGATTTGACTGCGGCAGCTTTCCAATCCTTGGGGATCTCAGACGAGATGAAAGAGAGGTTGAACAGGCTGGTAATAGGGGTTGCGACAATGGTGGCAGATAGTTTCAGAAATAGAGGGTCCAGATTGTCAAGCCCAGCTGATTTGTACGGGTCCAGGTTTTGCAGCTCTTTCAGAACATCTGCTATCTGGATTTGGGTAAAGGAGAACCTGGAGAGGCTTGGGCGAGGAGCTGCGGGGGGGGCGGAGCTGTTGGCCGAGGTTGAAGTAGCCAGGCGGAAGGCATGGCCAGCCGTTGAGAAATGCTTATTGAAGTTTTCGATAATCATGGATTTATCAGTGGTGACCGTGTTACCTAGCCTCAGTGCAGTGGGCAGCTGGGAGGAGGTGCTCTTGTTCTCCATGGACTTCACAGTGTCCCAGAACTTTTTGGAGTTGGAGCTACAGGATGCAAACTTCTGCCTGAAGAATAATAAACAAAAGTGAGGAACAGTGAAATAAACAATACAAATGAACAAATGAACAGTAAACATTACACATACAGAAGTTCCAAAAGAAAAAAGACATTTCAAATGTCATATTATGTCGACATACAGTGTTGTAATGATGTGCAAAAAGTTAAAGTACAAAAGGGAAAATAAATAAACATAAATATGGGTTGTATTTACAATGGTGTTTGTTCTTCACTGGTTGCCCTTTTCTTGTGGCAACAGGTCACAAATCTTGCTGCTGTGATGGCACACTGTTAAATTTCACCCAGTAGATATGGGAGCTTATCAAACCTGGATTCGCTTCTGAATTCTTTGTGGATCTGTGTAATCTGAGGGAAATATGTGTATCTAATATGGTCATACATTGGGCAGGAGGTTAGGAAGTGCAGCTCAGTTTCCACCTCATTTTGTGGGCAGTGAGCACTTAGCCTGTCTTCTCTTGAGAACCATGTCCGCATACAGCGGCCTTTCTCAATAGACCATTGAGGTGGCAGGTAGCCTAGTGGCTAGAGCATTGGACTCATAACCGAAAGGTTGCAAGATCGAATCCCTAAGCTGCCATGGTAAAAATCTGTTGTTCTGCCCCTGAAACAGGCAGTTAACTCACTGTTCCTAGACCAGTTAACCCACTGTTCCTAGACCAGTTAACCCACTGTTCCTAGGCCAGTTAACCCACTGTTCCTAGGCCAGTTAACTCACTGTTCCTAGACCAGCTAACCCACTGTTCCTAGACCAGCTAACTCACTGTTCCTAGGCCAGTTAACGCACTGTTCCTAGACCAGTTAACCCACTGTTCCTAGACCAGTTAACCCACTGTTCCTAGACCAGTTAACCCACTGTTCCTAGGCCAGTTAACCCACTGTTCCTAGGCCAGTTAACCCACTGTTCCTAGACCAGCTAACCCACTGTTCCTAGACCAGCTAACCCACTGTTCCTAGGCCAGTTAACTCACTGTTCCTAGGCCAGTTAACCCACTGTTCCTAGACCAGTTAACCCACTGTTCCTAGGCCAGTTAACCCACTGTTCCTAGGCCAGTTAACTCACTGTTCCTAGGCCAGTTAACCCACTGTTCCTAGACCAGCTAACCCACTGTTCCTAGACCAGCTAACCCACTGTTCCTAGGCCAGTTAACTCACTGTTCCTAGGCCAGTTAACCCACTGTTCCTAGACAGGTTAACCCACTGTTCCTAGGCCAGTTAACTCACTGTTCCTAGGCCAGTTAACCCACTGTTCCTAGGCCAGTTAACCCACTGTTCCTAGACCAGTTAACCCACTGTTCCTAGACCAGTTAACCCACTGTTCCTAGGCCAGTTAACTCACTGTTCATAGGCCAGTTAACCCACTGTTCCTAGACCAGTTAACCCACTGTTCCTAGGCCAGTTAACTCACTGTTCCTAGGCCAGTTAACCCACTGTTCCTAGGCCAGTTAACTCACTGTTCCTAGGCCAGTTAACCCACTGTTCCTAGACCAGCTAACCCACTGTTCCTAGACCAGTTAACCCACTGTTCCTAGGCCAGCTAACCCACTGTTCCTAGACCAGTTAACCCACTGTTCCTAGACCAGTTAACCCACTGTTCCTAGGCCAGTTAACTCACTGTTCCTAGGCCAGTTAACCCACTGTTCCTAGACAGGTTAACCCACTGTTCCTAGGCCAGTTAACTCACTGTTCCTAGGCCAGTTAACCCACTGTTCCTAGGCCAGTTAACCCACTGTTCCTAGACCAGTTAACCCACTGTTCCTAGACCAGTTAACCCACTGTTCCTAGGCCAGTTAACTCACTGTTCCTAGGCCAGTTAACCCACTGTTCCTAGGCCAGTTAACTCACTGTTCCTAGACCAGTTAACCCACTGTTCCTAGGCCAGTTAACCCACTGTTCCTAGGCCAGTTAACTCACTGTTCCTAGGCCAGTTAACCCACTGTTCCTAGACCAGCTAACCCACTGTTCCTAGACCAGCTAACCCACTGTTCCTAGGCCAGTTAACTCACTGTTCCTAGGCCAGTTAACCCACTGTTCCTAGACCAGTTAACCCACTGTTCCTAGGCCAGTTAACTCACTGTTCCTAGGCCAGTTAACTCACTGTTCCTAGGCCAGTTAACCCACTGTTCCTAGGCCAGTTAACCCACTGTTCCTAGACCAGTTAACCCACTGTTCCTAGGCCAGTTAACCCACTGTTCCTAGACCAGTTAACCCACTGTTCCTAGACCAGTTAACCCACTGTTCCTAGACCAGTTAACCCACTGTTCCTAGGCCAGTTAACTCACTGTTCCTAGGCCAGTTAACTCACTGTTCCTAGGCCAGTTAACCCACTGTTCCTAGACCAGCTAACCCACTGTTCCTAGACCAGTTAACCCACTGTTCCTAGGCCAGCTAACCCACTGTTCCTAGACCAGTTAACCCACTGTTCCTAGACCAGTTAACCCACTGTTCCTAGGCCAGTTAACTCACTGTTCCTAGGCCAGTTAACCCACTGTTCCTAGACAGGTTAACTCACTGTTCCTAGGCCAGTTAACTCACTGTTCCTAGGCCAGTTAACCCACTGTTCCTAGGCCAGTTAACCCACTGTTCCTAGACCAGTTAACCCACTGTTCCTAGACCAGTTAACCCACTGTTCCTAGGCCAGTTAACCCACTGTTCCTAGGCCAGTTAACTCACTGTTCCTAGGCCAGTTAACTCACTGTTCCTAGACCAGTTAACTCACTGTTCCTAGGCCAGTTAACTCACTGTTCCTAGGCCAGTTAACCCACTGTTCCTAGGCCAGTTAACTCACTGTTCCTAGACCAGTTAACCCACTGTTCCTAGACCAGTTAACCCACTGTTCCTAGGCCAGTTAACCCACTGTTCCTAGACCAGCTAACCCACTGTTCCTAGACCAGTTAACCCACTGTTCCTAGGCCAGTTAACTCACTGTTCCTAGGCCAGTTAACCCACTGTTCCTAGGCCAGTTAACTCACTGTTCCTAGACCAGTTAACTCACTGTTCCTAGACCAGTTAACCCACTGTTCCTAGGCCAGTTAACTCACTGTTCCTAGGCCAGTTAACTCACTGTTCCTAGACCAGTTAACCCACGGTTCCTAGGCCATCATTGGAAATAAGATTTTTTTCTTAACTGACTTGTCTAGTTAAATAAAGGTTAAACAAAAATAATAATATCAAGGCTATGCTCACTGAGTCATAGTTGAAGATTTCCCTAATTGTGTGTTAGTCACAGTGGTCAGGTAATCTTCCACTGTGTACTGTCTGTTTAGGGCCAAATAGCATTCTAGTTTGCTCTGTTTTTTTGTTAATTCTTTCCAATGTGTCAA